>NC_053163.1:31017550-31254316 GCF_016835505.1 Polypterus senegalus
CCTTTTGGTCACAATAATCCTTGGCCACTTCAACATGTACACTACATAAAGTACTAAAACTTAATGTCAAAAATGGTACCAAAAAGGCACACAAAAGGAAGGAGCAAACCGCAGGGCCTGTTAAAGCCCATTGTGGCACTTCTTGTGTGATTTTGCGCTATATAAAAATAAATTGTATTGTACTTTCAATCTCTGAATAGAGACTAGATAACCTTATTCTTACTGAAGTCCCCACTGTTTCTTTCATTTTGCTAAGATTTTGCTGATGATGATTCACACCGCAGCATGGCCTCTAACCCATGCTTATCCTTCTTGAGAAGAGCGTCCACTTGGTGATCATTCAACTGGCCTTATATTACAATGTGCGCTAGATTTTGTGGTCCTTTGTTAAACTGTACATCTGAAATCACGTCTTTGCACCTGCCAGAGAACAAAGTATCCACAATTCTTCTTTTTATTTTTTAAACGTTTTCCATTATAATATTTATGGGTTAATGGCTAAAGATATGAAAATTACTCCTGGCCTTAAACCTTTGTTTGTTGAGAAAAACCACAGTGGTATTATTAACTGTATTGCTTTTCACCGACTGGCCATAACGTATCGTCTATGGGGGAGGTGCGAAAGCTTTAGATTCGACAAAAATTTTGATCTTCGGTTTTCGACGGATCTCGACATTTTAGGGTCCACTGATACCGAAAACATTGTTATCTCGATGATGGGTGTGTGTCTGTCTGTCTCTCATTGTGTCACAGTTTCTTGAGGATGGTCTGGAGCTAAAACGGCTGGATAGATAAACACTAAACTTGAAACTTAAGCCTGTTATGAGATGACGATGCACTGATTAGTTTTTGAACAAAATTGTGCAAGAGAAAGAGACACTCTAGAGCAGGGGTGGGCAGATTCAATCATGGAGGGCTGCAGCAGGTGTTTGTTGCAACCCAATTGCTTAGTAAGAAGCATTTATTGCTCAAGTAACACTTCTGCTTTACTTTAGTTATCTCGCTTGTTAAGATTTTGAACCGTTATCGCTTATTTTAGTCTTAAACAGCTGCAGTCTTGGTTTTTAATTGCTCTTTATTAGCAATAAGATGCAAATGACAAAAGAAACCAGCATTTCTTCATTTAGCCTGTTTCCATTTACACCTCTGTGTGTATTTATCACGCACTATTGGGTTTAATTAAATACTTGGAAGGAAAGTGAAGAGAAAAAAGTGAAGCACTGAGAATAACTCGTCTGTTTTAGACTTCAAATCATTTGGATGTTATCCTTAGAAAGGAAAAAAAAATCTAGGATATGAGAATGACTTGACATGGCAGAGTTAAAGCATTAGCAAGCCATGACATTAAAAAATTGACAAGGACTGGTTATTAATTAAACAACAGGGTTGGAACAAAAACTTGCAAACACCCTGGCCCTCCAGGACTCCAGGCCCTCAAAATACTGTAGTTCTGCAACAAATTATGAATTCTTCTTGTCAATTGCTATCTTAATGACCTGTTTTATGATCAGAAAGATCAGCATCAGAGCAGTAAATAACTAGATGTTAAAGAATAGTTTGGGTAACTTAGTTCCTAGGGCGCAAAGCCTTCTGATGCTCAAGGCCGAATTTTTCTTAATTTATAAACACTCTTTGTTTAAAGAGGGAAACGATTACATGAAGTTGATCAAGGGAAGCATACGTTTGGAGAACAGACAAAACAAAGAAGCTGCTTGGGAAATCGTCCATATAATGTATCACCTTTATATGTGGAAGACGCCTGTGTAGAGTACAGGAGATTAAGGTAAGGTAACAGAAAAATGATTTGTACATCTTGGAAGATTCTTATTATAAAATAATGACTCAACACTTATTTCTTTTACTTCCATTCCACAACTGCAATCTGCAATATAAAACATTTTCTCTGTTAATTCAATTTCTCTGTTAATTAAGTCCCTTAATTCAATTGATGGGTAGCAAGAGCCAGAGCTCACCCCGACAGCTTCAAGAACAAGGCAGCAATTGCCCCTTCATGCAGCGTCACTTTATCTCAGGGCACATTCACTTGCCAGTTAAGCAACCCTACATGTGTTTAGGATGTGGCAGGAGAATAAAAAGCACACATAGGTGAGGAGAATGGCAGAATTAGAGGCCAGTCGCCTGGAGCTGGGAGGCAGCAATGCAGATCATTTAGTTCGGGTGAATTATTGTCTGATTCATAAACTTCATAAATAAGCAGACACTAAATTCTTAGATTGTGCTAGTTACGGAAGAAAACAAGTTTACAAAGTATTTTAAGTGTAAAGTAAAGTAATAAAAGTAAAACTAAAATTGTAACTGGTCCTCTGTCACCTGAACTGGATTTGAGAATTCTGGGTCATGTTTCATTTCATTTCATTTTCTAACCTGGTGAATCCTGACCAGGGCTGTGGTTGGGCTGGAGCCTATCCTAGTTAGCATAGGGTGGGCACAAAACTGGGACAAACCCTGTCATTGCCATTGCAGGGCGAACACCCCACACCCACTAGGGGCCACTCTGCATGTCTTTGGATGGTGGGAGGAAATCCACAGAGGCATGGAGAGAACATGCAGACCCCACAAAGGGAGGACCCAGAACATGAACCCGGGCCTCCTCACAGTGTACTCGGGTGGAGTGGTGGCTCTGAGGCTAGGGATCTGCACTGGTAATCGGAAGGTTGCCGGTTCGAATCCCGTAAATGCCAAAGGGGACTCTGCTCTGTTGGGCCCTTGAGCAAGGCCCTTAACCTGCAGTTGCTGAGTGCTTTGAGTAGTGAGAAAAGCGCTATATAAATGCAAAGAATTATTTTGCAAGGCACCAGTGCCACCGTGCCACCTGAGCCATGTTGTATTTTGCTATTTTATTCAGTGAAAAGTGTCATGTAACATTAAATTGGTTAGAGATTACAGTCACTGAGAACTGTGCTGTCATTTGGAGCTCCTTTGTTGTTTGAGTAAATTATAAATTTGTATGAGAATGATATTATTTGGAGGGATTGTAAAGACAAAAAGCTCAGGCAGTGCTTTAAAAACAACCTCAATGCCAACATTTTGATTTTGCTTCTTTAAAAATGAATAATCTTGATCTTTATTATGAACAGCCTGTGGGAGGGATTCCAGCACTTTCATTTTTATATAATAATTGTGATTAATTGTGAATTTCCCTTGGGATTAATAAAGTATCTATCTATCTATCTATCTATCTATCTATCTATCTATCTATCTATCTATCTATCTATCTATCTATCCATCTATCTAATACTCTACTGTGGATTTCCGTTTGTCCAGGATTTTAAATCACCTGTAGCCCACAAACCGTTTGAACTATTGACCTGAAATTTGGTGCACATATACTACGTGATGTCTACTATCCACTTTCGGGGTGATGATTGACCTCCAAGGTTATAACTCTTTTTATTTTTATTTTATTGTACAATCAACTCTCAGCGGGCAGTAGGGTGGCCATGTGGCACATGCGTACGAGCGCCGTTCTCATCCCTACCACCTTCACCGTCACTTCCATTACCTTTTTATATCTTAAATCATTCTTGAGGAAGATTGAAGACTTAAGTGCCAGCTTAAGTGAAAAATGAAAAGTAATTGCAACGCAAACACTGAATTAATCAGTTTTAACACAAAAAGACGCCAACGAAAGAAGAGAAGAAGCGGGCCGCTTGGGTGGAGAAAAGATAAGCTGCTTAGGAAGCAGCAAGTACATCAACCTCTGAGCAAACGAATGATAAACGTACAGAGAAAGAAAGAGGATGAAAACTAGGAATGCTCAAGTCGAGTGTATTCACTACACGTTATTGTGCAGTGCGCCATTACTGGTCTTAAATAACGCAAACACAAGGTATAAAATCTGAGGTGGTTTACCCAGGACCCTTGTGAATATTCCTATACCACACATCCTACCTCATAACATCTAAAACTTGGATATTAAATCATTCTCATCAGCCATCTTCAGACAAATGGACACCCCATGGAAGGCAGTCATCCTCACCTGTGACGGACTTTTGATGATGATGATGATGATGATGATATGCTTGGCTCCTCGGCTAGCACCAGACATCTAATGCTAAGAATCACTTTAAAATGCTTAAAATGATCACTGAGGGGAATAACCAAAAAAAAAATAAATTATATGAAAATACACATGAAAAGGGTGACAGTGTGAAAGGACTTGGACATTTCATTTTAATGTGTAATTTAGTGGGCAGAAACGAAGCAATTCTTCTACATTTCCCACTCCGATGTAATAACCAAACTCTAGTTTTTAATTTCCTTTTCTTTTTCTGAACTTGAAACATTTACATACATGGCCTCTCCATCATATCCCTCAAACATCTGGTAAAGTGTAACAGTCCTAGCAGTGAAATAAATGTACTCAATGTCAGGCTTTAGAGGGTGTAGAGTGTCTGTGATCAGTGGAGAGGGTCAAAGAAGCTGTCAGACCTCTGAGATTAGAAACAAACGTCCCTCGCCACATTTAATGCATGACCCGCACGCAGGAAGCATGTTACTCTGGCGGATGATAAGTCAGCCAACAACAGGCTTTGGAGAGCCAGATAACTGTTAGTCTTGAAACAACTGGCGGTGAAAAATAAGCAGCGTCACCAGTCAAAATATTTTCTTCAAACAAAGCTCTGATAAGGGTTAGCTTTCAACAGTTCCAACCCAATCATACTCAAAACACACACTCTGTGCATCAATCCTCTTGGTGTGGGCTCTGATTACCTCCACTTAATGTAACAGCTCTGGCATTTGTGGATCGCTGCTGGTCTTCTGGTGGCACACCAGGCCAGTCCATAATACTGGGCTGCTTTATGTGTCAGGTCTTCAGGGACAGGACTGCACCCCTTTACTTTGATGACAGGCTCTTTATTACCTGAACCGCGTATTTCCTTAGCTACGCCTAATTTAATTCACCTAAAGTTCTTGTCTGCTCCTTATTTCTAATAGATGGCAGCCAGGCCCGGACTGGGAAGCGTATTCAGGCCAGGAATCCCAAGTCTAACGCAGGCCACACAATCACAATATACATCAGTTTTCTTGTACAGGAACAGACTCAAAAAAACCAACAAACTCCATTTTGTCTTGGAATTTTTTATGAATGAGGAGACAGTAGATTCACCTTTTACACATTGTGACAGATAGAGGGCACTATCGCTCCCTTGAACCCCTGTCCAAGACTCCAGACACCAGGAAAAAGTCCAAAAGTTGACTTTATTTAGTAACAACAGTGCACAAAGCACGCTCTCCTCCACTATACTCATTAACTCTTTGAGGGCTGAATATTTTTTCAGAAAAACTGGAACGCACACAAAGCAATGGTCTCACACACAAGTCAACATAAAATGTCAGTTGCTATGTACTGTGCCAGCTGTTGGCGTATGTTCAGTATCTATGGCGACAGTGGCTGCTTGGGGGCACCTCTTTGGTCAACAGGAATGCACGGTTGGCCAGCTGCCTGGCTGCCTTCGCACAGCAGGTGAGTGGTGGTGGCATTCGCAGGGTGACGCAATATGGTTTGTACCTCTTGTCATCATAAGTGGTGGTCCTCCCAGGCAAACGCTGCTGTAGGTGCATCAGCTACACAAAAATGTTCAGCACCACAATCAGCTGGGGACCGATCGAGATGATGCTGGTACCTCACTTTCGTTTTTGATATCCATCTCCAGATCACTTGCACCAAACTCAGAGTCCTATTCAAGAAAATTACGTAAAACGTGCATGGAGTATTTTGCTTTGCACATTCGCTTTGGTCTCTCGCCAGATGTTGGTGCCATTTTTGAGGCTGAATACTCTTCGCTACTCATGCATGCGTAGGGAATCGAGATTCAGTCAACAAGGCTATGTAACTTTCCTTCTAGCAAAGAGAATCAAACTAAAACATAAGGGTGAGTTTTGTTGCAATTAATAGCTGATTATCGTCCTAATACTCCTGAATTTTGACTAAAGTCAATATCAGCCCTGAAAGAGTTAAACAAACCACAATAATAAATCAATAAACTCTCCACCACTCCCAGACGCGTTGCCACCCTTCCACCCAGCTATAATGTGTGTATATATAATGTGTGTGTGTGTGTGTGTGTGTATATATATATATAATATATACACATACACTGTATATATACACATACACTGTATATATATATATATATATATATATATATATATATATATATATATATATATATAACTTTAATCACAAAAACACCAGACTCATGCACAGAAACAAGAAACACTCCAGCGTCAAACCGAAAGGATTTGTGCCCACTACAGAGCAATAATACCTGCTTGTTTTCCAGTATAATAACATTAAATAATTTCACCATTACTTTATTTCACTGGTTGCTCTAAATGCCAGAGCAGGCCAGACAGCAGGCCACTGGGGAAGCCTCCTCTGATTGTAAACGTCAGTCCAGCACTGGTGGCAGTGGCGTGGGTGCCATGTCTGGAAGGCTAGTAGTAAAGTCAGCCTGCTGAGGTTGTTTTCATTCTAGAAATGGGTGCCAGCTAACTTCCTTGGTTTGTTTTTATATTGCAGAAGAATTGTTTATTGTAGTTTCTGCCGAAGGACCTTTACTCACAGCAGCTGAGCACAGTGTGATCCTTAGGGACTCTGTAAAGTATGTGGCAGGAAAGGAGATCAGATCAGAGAGACTGAAGTTGGGTTGACCCAGGACAAGATCAGCAAGCAAGACCTAAGGTAACGTCAAGTTTAAAGAGTACTACTGCCTCACAGCTTGAGAAATTTGGGTTCACATCACTGCCAGTGTGGAGCTGACATGTTCTCCCCTTGCTTCTGCACGTTTTCCTCTAATGTTGTGCCACATCCCAGAGATGGCACCTCTAAGCTAGCCTTGAACCATATGTGGGTGTGCCCTGTGGTGGACTGGCATGCTATCCAAGGTTGCTGTGTCACGATAGGATTTGGCTCCTTGAAACCAGTATTTGAATTAGCAAGTTAAAAAAAAACAGTGAATAAAAGAATAAATAATATGAAGTTAAGGTATAGTTACACTGAGTCCTGATTAAACATTCATACTCTTACTAAGCAGCGCTTGAAATTATTTAGTTGTTTTAGCATCCTTCACTGTAATTTCACAGGCAAAGTCTTGTAAATTCTTTATATCTGAAAATACGAGTACTGCTGAAGTCATTGTCCTTGAGCCAATATTTCCCAGCTTGTCTTATCCAGATAAGGTTCCTCTATCTGCCCTTCGCCATGACGCAGCATGAAAAAGAGAACAATGGTATCTTATTACTAGAATGCAAAACAAGTTTTTGTTTGCATAATATTTAATGAACTTATGTAGCTTCAGCTATCATCACAAGTAACTTTAAATGCTAGAGCCTTCTTTGCTGTCTCCTGTATGTATATTGTATGTTATTAATCATGCAAATATAATTTTTCATTAAAATTAAACCTAATATTGATAGAAATTTTATAAGTTTTCTTCAAACATATTAATATTTTTTGATAAAGCAGAAATAACTTAAGTGATCCATGCCTAATAGTAAAACTTTTAATAATCAACTGATTAAATTATCCCAGTTAGATTATGGGACAATTTTGTGTAACAGAAACAATGGCATTAACAGTGAAACTCTAATCGGCCAATAGATCAAAGTAAGTTATTTTTTTTTATTTTGAGCCACACTACAATACAATTTAGTGCAGCTCTTTGATTGGGTCTTTCATTAATTCTGCCTTTAAAATGATATCATTCATGATTTATTCAGCCATTTGCTTAAGCAGATCATTTTATTTAGACTCGTCGTTCAAGGGATGATGAAGAAGACAAATGTTCACAAGGGACCAAACTTGGGAAATGTTACTCTTTAAATTAACTTTGTTACTTTATTCATTACTTACAAAAAAAGTAACTAAATACATTATATTGTTACTTATTATAAAATGTAATGTGTTACAAATAGTGTGTTACTTTTCCTTCTAGTGGAGATCAAAAAGTAATCAAAATAAGTTAAACAAGGAAGAAAAAAAGAATATTGCAACACTCACTTACTACTCCATTCCATGTCAAGATGACAACATATAAAGCACGTGTAAGAAAGAAGACAAACCCCAAAGACAAAAAAAAAAGAAACACGTTTTACAACTAACGTTGACTACGTTGTTTCAGGTGATGGGTTCAACTGCAGACCTCCGCAGGTCTGCAATTCATTAGCTCTGCTGTATAGCCAATTGGATTGCAGGTTCTTGTTACTTGGTTTGACTTGACTTGAGTCTGAAATCCCTCCCCAACCCTAATCTTAACCATAGTGTAACAAGGTGTCATCGCTGAGGTATAATATAAAGTGACAACATCCTCAATGGAGTGGATTTCTGGAGGTCCACAGCTAGAGCCTAATGCTTTTCAGATGAGAGTCTAGTTGTGACAGCCTAAGAGATCTTCTGGGTTTAGGAATTTCTGGTAGGAACAGGCAGTGTCACTAACCGAACTGCGCGCACATGCGTATTGAAAGGTGCCGTCAAAGGTGTTAGTATATAGTGCCAACCCCTGGAGCAGAGGGAAATTACCTTCACCAGAAATATGCCAAAGGTTAAAGGTAAGGTTTTTAAGGCAGTTGTAAGACCAGCAATAATGTATGGAGCTGAGACCTGGGCAGTAAAGGAGAAGTTACAGTAGAACGCTGAAATGGATATATTGAGTTATAAAAGCAGACAAAATAAGAAATGAGACAATTGAAGGTCCAACAAAAGTGGAAAAGATATGTAGGAAAGTAGGTTGAAGTGGTATGGAAATGTGATAATGAGAGAGATAATGAGAGTGATGGGAATGGAAGTGCAGGGGAAGAGAAAGTGAGGGAGGCCAAAGTGGAGATGGATGGATAAAGTAAAAGAAGATCTGTAGGAAAGGGCCTGGACTGGTGAGGAGGTGCTGGACCGAGTCCTATGGAGATGGTTGATCAAGCCCGTTGACTCCATATAGAAATGGGAAAGGATGAGATGGAAGAATAAGAGTGCTTAAATTGTCCCCTGTGCACATGCGTGTGACACACGAGTCAATGCTGTTCAGTTTACCATGCAGCTGTTAGTACTTCTTATTTTAGGCCTTTGTTATTTCTTAGGATGTCAGTTCTTGCACTGGGCACAGAACATAAACTCCAATATTTTTTTTTATTATTTAAATGTGATAGTCAACAATTTCTCATTTTAAGAAAATAATTTTATTCTTTCATGCGCTGTAAACTAAATAACATCCATTCCCTTTTACCATCCTCAGCATGAGCCCCCGAAGATTTGCAGAATAAACATTAGCCTCTGTATCACCCGATCACACTGGTTCAACATATCTGTAGCAAATAGCTGGATTAAAACAACACTGACACTTTACTTACATGTTTCTATTACCATTATTATGCAGAACACACTCTTTTCTGATTGGCTGTGTGATTGAGGCGTGCAAAGGAGCAGCATGCCGTCTAACTCATTTGCTTCCTGCCTTACTTCCAGTGCTGCTGCCATGATCACTGGCTCCTTGTGAAAATTAAAATTGTTACATGCAGGAGTAAATGCATATATGTACATTTTATTCAGTTGTTTTCACTTTAGAACATTAGAACATTAGAACAATCTAGACGAGAACAGGCCATTCAGCCCAACAAAGCTCGCCAGTCCTATCCACTTATTTCCTCCAAGAAAACATCAAGTCGAGTTTTGAAAATCCCTAACGTCTTACTGTCTACCACACTACTTGGTAGCTTATTCCAAGTGTCTATCGTTCTTTGTGTAAAGAAAAACTTCCTAATGTTTGTGCGAAATTTACCCTTAACAAGTTTCCAACTGTGTCCCCGTGTTCTTGATGAACTCATTTTAAAATACAAGTCTCGATCCACTGTACTAATTCCCTTCATAATTTTAAACACGTCAGTCATGTCACCTCTTAATCCTCTTTTGCTTAAACTGTAAAGGCTCAGCTCTTTTAATCTTTCCTCATAACTCAACCCCTGTAGACCTGGAATCAGCCTAGTCGCTCTTCTCTGGACCTTTTCTAGTGCTGCTATGTCCTTTTTGTAGCCTGGAGACCAAAACTGCACACAGTACTCCAGATGAGGCCTCACCAGTGTGTTATAAAGCTTGAGCAGAATCTCCTTGGACTTGTACTCCACAGATCGTGCTATATAACCTAACATTCTGTTAGCCTTCTTAATGGCTTCTGAACACTGTTGGGAAGTTGATAGCTTGGAGTCCATTATGACTCCTAAATCTTCTCATAAGGTGTACTCTCGATTTTCCGACCGCCCATTGTGTATTCAAACCTAATATTTTTACTTCCTATGTGTAATACTTTACATTTACTGACATTAAATTTCATTTGCCACAAATCTGCCCAAGCCTGTATGCTATCCAAGTCCTTCTGTAACGATATAATGGATTCCAAATTATCTGCTAATCCACCACATCTCGCACGTGTTTAACGTCTTCCTTACTAGCTGGCAGCAGATGACCCCCCAGCATTCACGAGCTGCAGCAGGCAACATTCTTGGGGGAAAAAAGGCAGTAGTTTTGCCAAATGAGACAATGGTAATAACAATAACTATTATTATTGTCTTTTTGTGTTATGGGAATAACCTTTTTGATCAACAGTTCAGAGTAATGGGAAGTGTGAGGTGAAGAAGAGAGTGCAGTGCAGAGTGGAGTGGGGGGGAGAAGAGTGTCAGGAGTGAAACGTGACAGGCAGGTACCAGCAAGAGTGAAAGGGAAGGTCCACAAGATGGTAGTTAGACCAGCTATGATGGGTTGGAAACGGTGGCACTGACCAAAAAACAGTCAGAGTCAGAGCTGGAGGTAGCAGAGTTAAAGATGTTAAGATTTGCATTGGGTGTGACGAGGATGGATAGGATTAGGGACATGTACATTAGAGGGTCAGCTCTATGTTGGACGGTTGGGAGACAAAGTCAGAGAGGCAAGATTGCGTTGGTTTAGACATGTGCAGAGGAGAGATGCTGGGTATAATGAGCGAAAGGTACTAAGGATAGAGCTGCCAGAGAATAGGAAAAGAGGAAGGCCTAAGAGAAGGTTTATGGATGTGGTGAGCGAAGACACGCAGGTGATGGGTGTAACAGAACAAGATGCACAGGACAGAAAAATATGGAAGAAGATGATCTGCTGTGGCGACACCTAATGCCAAAGGAAGAAGAAAATTAACACAGTAAAACATGAGTATTTTTTTCTTCAAAAAAGTAAATATTACATTGAGTTGCTCAATGCTTTATAAAGTAACTGGACTATGTAACGCATGTAACTTTTAATGTGTTACCCCCAACATTGTAAGGGGCAGTAGTGTCCAGCGATGGTAAATTTTTCTTAGATATCTTTGACAGGATTGTCTGTTTATCCTGCTTTAGCTTCCACCACTGCAATAGGACCAAGTCCATGTCAATTTGTTGCTCTAGTCGCTGAGCAACAATTAGGCGAGGCATTAGTAAGTGTTCTTCAGACAGTTTGTACATTTGGGTTTTATTTCAGGGTGGTTCTTTTGGTGTATGTTGATCATTATGAAGATAATTCATCAAGAAACACAGAAAATGGTCAAGCGAAGATGGCCCTGGAGACCTTCTCCTTCTATTAATAGACTTGGCTTTAGTTGTTCTGTCATTTGGAACTGGAGTGGTGGAAGTTTCCCCTCTTCTTTACATAAAGTTAAATGGAAACTTCACTTTCTCCATTTTTCCTAAAATGGAATGTACATTTATGAAAAGCAATGTCATATACAGTATAGTCCAACATGTTTCAAATGTGACTAAAAAATTCACAGGTTGATTGATTCTAAAGTCCCACCCTGGTCCCCGTTACACCATTTCACAGATGTCTGATGTCCAGTCATCTGTTTAGTGGACAAGCTTAATCAAATATGGGGAGTGGAAAGTCAATTCAGACAAGGACTCCAGGGCTCAGTCATGCTTGCAGCCATATTTACTCATATTGAGGAAATATAAGAGTTCAAGGAGATCCTTTGAGACACGAGTATATCACGGTAATGACTGAGATACGACTGCAGCTGAGTTAATATATCAATCGGTGATCATCAAATGACATGTTTGGTTGTAAGAATGGCACAGTGGTATGCTGGCTAGCGCTGCTGCTTCACCACTCTTGACTTCAAATACCGGACTGGGCGCTGCCTATGCGTAAATAGTTCATTTTTTAAGACTAGTGGCAAAGGGTTGGTATTTAGTCACATAATGTACCATGAAGGCAAAGCTACACTTCCTACAGCCCAATTTAGTCTAATTGAGCCATTCAAGCTGCAGCAGTGCGTTTTTCTTCAAGTATGTGGGTGCAAATGAACACATTTATGAACACGTTAATAGAAATGTGACAGC
Organism: Polypterus senegalus; assembly: GCF_016835505.1. Taxonomy (NCBI): domain Eukaryota; kingdom Metazoa; phylum Chordata; class Cladistia; order Polypteriformes; family Polypteridae; genus Polypterus; species Polypterus senegalus. The sequence continues at coordinate 31,029,905 of NC_053163.1, forward strand.
TGCATTCACTTCTGCTTTCATAATACATTAATGGATACTGTGGTTAAATAAATAGTTTTGAAGGTCATTTGATATGACCACATTGTATTGAGACTAAATAAAAGTCCCTAATGTGATGGCACCTTAGCCTAAAAGCAACAAATGCATCTCGTAGTTTTTGTGCCTTCTAATAATCTGTAAAGTCAAATATGAATTTTCCCTTTTTGTTGTTCGTGACATGTAAAAGGATATGATTGTGAGACATGGGTGCTATTCAGTGACCTGAGATGAAGACTGGACTCCTTCAGTACTGGGTCTTTTCAGAGAATCCTTGGGTACCGCTGGTCTGACTTTGTCATTGGAGTCCCGAATGAGGCACATTACCTGCATTGTGATGGAGCGTCAGTTATGGCACTATGGTTATGTGGCGCAATTCCCAGAAGATGATCCAGCTCGTAGGATCCTCATTGCTGAGGACCCGAATGGCTGGACCAGGCCAAAGGGACACCCATGTAACACCTGGCTACGGCAGATATAGAGTCATTTCTGGAGCGTGGGACTGGACCACGTGTCAGCCTGGGGGGTTGCCAACCAGGATCCTGATCAGTTTTGTTGTGTACCAGTGCATGCTCCCCAACCTGACCTGACCTGACATGTAAAAAGCTCATTGTTGCCCATTTGCTATGCATGCTGTACGGTAGATGACATCTTCCATTACATACGGGTAGCAGTAAGAGTAGCTGGATGTGCACCAAGAAGGGCTTCACAGATGGGGCAGTTCAGATCTATAAGAGTTGAAACTCAAAAGTTGTGTTTTGTTTGGCATGGAAAGAACATCGGCCATTCCAGTCTGGAAGCAGACCACCTATTTATCCATTTTCTGGATGCACACCTTCTGTTGCAGGATACATGAGGTGACAACTTTGCAGAGTACAGTCCCTGTAACACCAAGTCAGCAGGGGCCCTCTGTGCTTCATAAGCATCAAATTACTGCAATATATTGAAAGACTAATATTTTATTTGTTCAGTTTTATTGTATATTTCTGTCCCACACATTCAAAATTTTACTTAGTAGTTTGGCAGGTAACATACTTCAATAGTAGAATACATAAATAAAAAGATTATGAAAAATGAAACCATAAACTTACAGATTATTGAAATTTATCAAGTGTACCAGCTGTGTGAAATTAAAACGATTCCTTTAATTGTTGATTTTAAGAAGGGTGGCGCAGTAGTTAGTGCTGCTTCCTGATGTTTCCAGTGTGGCAGATTGAGATCCAACACTTTAGTCACTGTCTGTGTGCAGTTTGGAGGTCCTCCCTGTTTCTGGGTGGGAGTTCTTCTGTCACAACCTTAAGGACGTGTGTGTAGCAGGTGGACTGGTGACACCAAAATGGCCCTGCCATTAGTTAGTGATGTGTATGTGTTTGTCCAGTGATAGACTCCAAAAGTCATCCCGCCTTGAGCCCTTTGCTGCCAGGATGGACCCTCTCAGCCCTGAATTAGGTTATACCGGTTTGAGAATATTCAATATTTAAAGATTAAATTGTAGAAATCTTTTTACAAAGGGTTGAATCTTTTATTTTTTTTCCCGTGTATTTACATTTTAAATTGTTGCATCTGTAATTTTATTATTATTCCTGTGATTGAGTAGCATGCCGTTATACTGTTCATATTTTCAAAAAAAAAAGAAACCTATTAAATATCATCAAAAACAGGAAGAATTATTTAGCAGTTCTAGTAGTATGACATTACACTGTTCTGACTTTCAAAACTAAAAAATTAAACATTTTGAAGGAATCTATTAAATGTCATCCAAAAACCGTAATGACTAGTTTGCAGTTTCTACTTTTAGTATCTGACGTCACGCTTGATCCTGTTTCAGCTGGTTAGCTCTCTCCATGGTTTGGTAGCTGAGCGTATGCCTTGTTTCAAACTTTCTGAGCACAGATGCACGGCCCTGACCCAAACAGAAAGTTGCTAAGCACACTGCACTTGCATGCATACGTGTAGCGACGCACTTCCTTTATACTCCGAAAACACCTTTCAGTACGGAAACAAATAGCCCTGTTGTCGGGCTGCTTTCATGAGCACAAAAGAAATGAAACATAAAAGAGCTTTTTAAAACATGACGTGACTTCACCCCCTCGCCAAGATAACCAGAGCTGCATTAAACTTGAGGCCATGCTGGTAAGTAAATCAAACAGTCCATTGTCAAACCAGTTCAACCCAATTCAGGGTTTGCAGTAGGCTGCAGCCTATCCCAGCAGCACTGGGCACAAGGCAGGAAACCATTCTGGGTGGGCAGTCCATCATGCAGCTCATTCAAGCACCAACCCAGAACAACACACACAATAGGAGAATTACTTCAGTTAGCAGTTGCCTTTGGTAATATGGGAGAATATCTGTGGCACTTGGAAAACCCATGCAGACGTCACTTGGTGCAGGGTTCAAACCCAAAAAAATGGAAAGTAAATAATCACGTTAATTAAAGGATCAAAATTTGGTCTTTCTCTTAAAGAATTTGAACTTGTTTGCCTGAGGTACTCGCTCTTCACATGGGTTACTGGCTCTTTAAAATGTAATAAAACTCACGTTTAGACATATTGAGGTGCCAGCTGTTTTGACGCGCTTCATTATACTATTGAAATTATAGGTACCCGTAGACACAGATGTATCATTTAAATATTCAAAGCAGCTGAAGCGCAGTTAACTCATAGGGGCATGTAGTATGCAATGCATCGGGGGAGGCTTTACACATCTTTCTGGTAAATTACACCTTTAGTTATGGTAAGGACAGAAATAAACAAAAAGCTGCAGCTGCTCACCAGCGGGCAACACGACCACAAGTCTGTGCCCACCATTCTTGCACATTAATTACGCTGTATGAAATGAATTTTAATGTGCTCTACTAAGATGATCACATTTTCAACTTAGAGCCATCCTCTCTCTCTCATCTATCTATCTATCTATATACTGTATAATATATATTTATACTGTATATATTTATGTGTATATGTATATATGTAATATATTTATATGTGTGTGTGTATATACAGTATGTATATGTTACAAGCAATGTATAAAAGACAGGCATTGTATAGAATGCCTGCCGTTTTTGGGCAAAGTGTGAAATATCTGAATTATTTTAATATTATATATACTTTCCCTAGACATTGAATGTAATACCTACGCATTATATAGAATGACAAATGCTATTTAGTATTAAAAGAGAGTCATGAAAATACTTTTATTGAAAAGATACATATGAAGAAGAAAGAAATACAAAATAAAGTATATGACTTATTGAGAAAAACAACAGAAAATAAAATATGAACCTACTTGTTGCCATGTGACATTAGAAACGTCATTAACGCGAGTATTTTATACTTTGCCAGTTTGTCTTTTGGCATTGCATAGAATGCCTAGAAATGTGTGACAGATTAATCGTTTCATACTTTATATATACAGGGTGTTCTAGATCTAATTAATACAATGCAGGAAAACAATACAAGACAAAAGAATTGTTCGAAATATCTTGTAATAAATGTAAAAATGGACTTACTTTGAATTATTTAAATATATATATATATATATCTATCTATCTATATATATATATCTATCTATATATATATATATGTATCTATTGTGGCAGTAGGGGCAGTAGTGCACCCTTGAACCCTCAGGTACAACTCCAGACACCAGGTGAAAGTCCAGAACCTTTTTATTTTGTTCTTCCGTGCACCAAGCACTCTCCACACTACTCATACAATACTCTATCAATAAACACTCCTCCTCGCCCAGACACTTAGCCACCCTTCCTCCCAGCTCAGCTCGCTGTCTGGACTGAGGCACCGTCCTTTTATAGCCCCTGACCGGAGGTATTCCTGTCCCGACAGTCCATAGTTCCTTACTCCTTCGGGTCAGGGCAATCAGTCCTTTCTTTAACCGGAGCACGTCATTCCTTCCTGTCATGTGACCCTGACGTACTCCGGGTCATAGGGCATAAAGAACCCATAAGCCCCCCTACAGCGACTCCTGGTGGCCCCCAAGGTATCCAGCAGGGTTGTGTTAAAACACTACAAAGTCCATAAGGCCCTGCTGGACCTCGGGCATGGTCCTGCTGTCGGGAGAGCTCCTCCTGGCGGCCTGGGGTGTGAACGGCATGGGAAGCCGGCAGTCTTCCACACTATATATATATCTATATATATATCTATATATATATCTATATATATATATATCTATATATATATATATATAGATATATATATTGTAACAGAATAAGATGCTTCTCGCACCCTTGTACCCTCAGACTATACGTCAGACACCAGGTAAAAGTCCAAAGATGATATTTATTATAATAATAAGTGCACAAAGCACGCTCCTCTCCACAATTCACAATAACAATAAACCACAATAATAAACAATCCTCCACTCCCAGGCGCTTAGCCACCCTGCCTCCCAACTCAGCTCATCGTCTGGGAGCTCCCACAGTCCTTTTATATTCCCTGACCCGGAGGTGTTCCTTCCCAACAGTCCACAAGTCCTTATTCCTTCCGGGTCAGGGTAAATAATGTTTTTCTCACCCGGAAGCCCGTCGCTCTTCCTATGACGAACTTCCGGGTCATAGGGCATGAAGAACTCTTCGGTCCTCCCTGCAGCTCCCTCTCGTGGCCCCCATGGCATCCAGCATGGCGGTGCATAAAAACTACATGGTCCATAATGCCCTGCTGGTCTTCTGGGGACCTCCATGCTGCAAGGAGGGCTCCACCTGGCAGCTTGGGGTATTGGCGGGGTACATGGCCATCTTACTATATATATATAGATATATATATATAGATATATATATATATATATATATATATATATATATATATATATATATATATATATATATATATATATATATATAGATATATATCTATAGATATATATATATATATATACATATATATCTATATATATATAGATATATATATATATATACATAGATATATATATATATATATATATATATATATATATATCTCTATATATACACACACAGGGTGTCCATAAAGTCTGTGTGCAATTTAAAATAGTTGTAACTTTGTAAGTACAGTGTATGTGATAGAATCTATAAGAAGGATTAGAAAGAAGAAACACTTACATTATTTATTTTTCTTGTTTATTTTCAACATGTCCACCCTCATTACTAAAACAAAGGGTAATATGATTCTGTAGTTTTTGGAAAATATTTCCAAGCTGATTTTCAGTAATACCAGCAATCACCTCAGTTTTATCCAAACTTGAAAGTCTTCTAAAGATCGAAGTTTGGTTAAATAAAGATTAGTTTTCACATGTCTCCCTAAAAATAAATCCAAAAAAGAATGGCCCTATGACTCGATTTTTTCCCCAAAGCACACCACACATTAACTTTGGGAGAATTTCTTTCATGTTCAGCAGACTCCTGTGGATTTTCAGTTCCCCAAATGCGACAAAAATAAAACTTCTAAAGACAAAAAAAAAAAAAACTAGATACATCAAGCTTTCTGTTTCTTTTTACAGATTCTTTTTATCACATATATTTACATAGTTAGAACTATTTTAAATTGCACATGGACAGTTTTTGACAATGCATATCTCCACTACTGTGTATATATATGTGTGTGTGTATACTGTATATATATCATCTGTGTATATGTATGTATGTATGTATGTATGAAAAGTGGAAATGTGAAAATAAACTGAAAGTAAACTAAAGTAAGCTGGACTCCCATTACACAGTTGTCAAGGATTTAAATTGCCTAATTTGATTATTGCTTTTCCAGTTTTCAGACCAGTCCCCACCTCCCCTCACAGTGGTGTTGTTTATGTACCTTTCACACTAAATATTTTATCCTTAAAGTGTACTTAATCCCATCTGCAAGTGTCAGTTTTTTTCCATTTTATTTGGTACATGGTGGTAAAAAAACATAGTAGCCTTTATTCTTACCTGGACTATCATCATCAGGTCCTTCCATGATAACCCTAAATACAAAGAGGACTGTTTGATTTATGTTAGGTAGATTGCCCAGAGGGGACTGGGCAGTCTCGTGGTCTGGAACCCCTACAGATTTTATTTTTTTCTCCAGCTTTTGGAGTTTTTTTTTTTGTTTTTTCTGTCCACCCTGGCCATTGGACCTTACTCTTATTCTATGTTAATTAATGTTGACTTATGTTTATTTTTTATTGTGTCTTCTATTTTTGTATTCATTTTGTAAAGCATTTTGAGCTACATTTTTTGTATGAATATGTGCTATATAAATAAATGTTGATTGATTGATTGATTTATTGACTATCCCTTTAAAAAAGAATCCAGCTGTGCATGAGAGACACACGTGTCATTTCATTTATAGACACCACCAGGTACTCTCGTTTTCCGCCAACATTCTAAGAATACTGGTGTCAGATTATTTGGTCACCTGAAATGAATCTAGTATAACTGAGTCTGGATCTGTAAATGAAGAAAACCCAAAAGAGACAACAAGTGTTTTGGGTCCGAGTGTGGGAAAGTCCCATTTGTTACTGAGATGTAATGGAAGTAGATGTGTGAGATCACAGCTAGTGACGTCACTTGCATTGTTGGACAATCTGATCATTAGCTGAGCTGACTCCCTGACACTTTCTATGCACTGGCCGTAGTCATTGAAGAGCCATTCGTAAGATGTAAGATAATAATATTGTAGTTTTTTTTGGAGTAGTTTAGAACATTAGAACAATTGTGACGAGAACAGGCTATTCAGCCCAACAAGCTTCTCCATCCAATTTAAAGGCTGCTAAAGTCCAACGCTCCACTACTAAACTTGCTAATTTATTCCTTGTGTCTACAGTTCTTTGCGTAGTGAAAAACTTTCTAACAATTATGCAAAATCTCTCTCTTCAGCCAAGTCCTTGCGTTCTGGTTAAACTATTGTAAAGTAACAGCTGAGATCCCCTGTATTAACTGCTGTCATAATTTCAATAATGTCACCTCTTAAACCCCATTTTACTTTAACCTATAAGATTCAACTTCTTCAACGTCTCCTCACAGCCCATACCTCTCAGTCCCAAATCAGCCTTCTTGCTCTCCTCCGTACTTTCTCTGCTGCTGCTATGGACACCAAAACTGCACCTAGATCTCCAAATCAGACCTGAGCAGTGTGTTAATTAGAACAGCCCGACCCATTAATTTGAAGAAATAGTGGAAAATTGTAGTCCGCAAAAAGCAGATGCCATACAAATTTTAAAATAAAAAAACAAAGGCCCAGGATTTTCTGAGCTACAAAATGTAAATTAAGATTTTTCCAAGTGTAATGAAGATTTATATATATTAAAGTACAGGCGAGGGGATGAGATTTACACGTAAACAAAACTGAATCAACCTGTAGAGCACAGATGAAGAAGGGCATATGGTGCTCTGCTAGGGGGGTGGACTTGGAGGCTTTATGGTTTTATGAAATGTAATTATTCTGTTTTTAGCATATACCAAACGTATCAGCCCACTAACCCCCATCACATAAGGTAGGAGGTCTTGGCTAAACAGTAATAGACTGACAACACCTGTGTACCTCCAAGAATGTGAGGTCGATTCTTCGCTCAGTGATCTGGCCCCATAATGAGTCACTCCCTCAACTGAGGTGGTCTTGTCCCCTGTGTACTGAATGGTACTGAGCTGGTCTAGCAGCCATCTTAACAGACAGTAACTCCATGTGCAATGTACTGTACTGTACTCTGCTAATGACTGACATCCTGTACTGTGAAATTGTAACCGCTAAGCATGTGTTCAGTATTTCTAATCACTTTTACATTTAGTGAAACACTTACACTTTGTTAATATAAAGTACTTAGAGATAATTCTTGTTATATGTGTATTTGTACTTTGTTAACATACTTAAGATTATGGTCATTCTTGTTATACTGTATGTGCATTTATGCCTTTCTATGTCTTCTGCTGTACCCTGCAATTTCCTTCAGGATTAATAATGTTTTTATCTGTGTGCCTAACACGGAACTCAGCGTTATCATGGTACAGCCAGCATTTTCCCCCATGCTGGTAGTCAAAGTTGGTCCCTTGCTTGCTTTGTTTAATTTTATTCTGTCTGTGGGTTGGTACAAGGGAATGACTTTTAGTATGAACCTTGTATTTTATGAGTGGTTCCCCATGGGGCGGGGCCACCTGCCAATCACCACAAAGAACGGCCCTCCATCCTGTTTAAGGGAGGGCTTCCCATAGTTCCTGGCTTGAGTTTTTGTGCTATTGCTTTGCTTTGCCTTCTAGAAAGTTTATTCAGTTCATCTGGACATATAGTGCATCCGGAAAGTATTCACAGCGCATCACTTTTTTCACATTTTGTTATGTTACAGCCTTATTCCAAAATGGATTAAATTCATTTTCTTCCTCAGAATTCTACACCCAACACCCCATAATGACAACGTGAAAAAAGTTTACTTGAGATTTTTGCAAATTTATTAAAAATAAAAAATTGAGAGTCCACCTGTGGTAAACTCAGTTAATTGGACATGATTTGGAAAGGCACACACCTGTCTATATAAGGTCTCACAGTTGACAGTTCATGTCAGAGCACAAACCAAGCATGAATTGTCTGTAGACCTCCGAGACAGGATTGTCTCGAGGCACAAATCTGGGGAAGGTTAGAGAAAAATTTGTGCTGCTTTGAAGGTCCCAATGAACACAGTGGCCTCCATCATCTGTAACTGGAAGAAGTTTGAAACCACAAGGACTCTTCCTAGAGCTGGCTGGCCATCTAAACTGAGCGATCGGGGGAGAAGGGCCTTAGTCAGGGAGGTGACCAAGAACCCGATGGTCACTCTGTCAGAGCTCCAGAGGTCCTCTGTGGAGAGAGGAGAACCTTCCAGAAGGACAACCATCTCTGCAGCAATCCACCAATCAGGCCTGTATGGTAGAGTGGCCAGACGGAAGCCACTCCTTAGTAAAAGGCACATGGCAGGCTGCCTGGAGTTTGCCAAAAGGCACCTGAAGGACTCTCAGACCATGAGAAACAAAATTATCTGGTCTGATGAGACAAAGATTGAACTCTTTGGTGTGAATGCCAGGCGTCACGTTTGGAGGAAACCAGGCACCACTCATCACGAGGCCAATACCATCCCTACAGTGAAGCATGGTGGTGGCAGCATCATGCTGTGGGGATGTTTTTCAGCGGCAGGAACTGGGAGACTAGTCAGGATAAAGGGAAAGATGACTACAGCAATGTACAGAGACATCCTGGATGAAAACCTGCTCCAGAGCGCTCTTGACCTCAGACAGGGGCGACGGCTCATCCTTCAGCAGGACAACGACCCTAAGCACACAGCCAAGATATCAAAGGAATAGCTTCAGGTCAACTCTGTGAATGTCCTTGAGTGGCCCAGCCAGAGCCCAGACTTGAATCCAATTGAACATCTCTGGAGAAATCTTAAAATGGCTGTGCAGCGACGCTTCCCATCCAACCTGATGGAGCTTGAGAGGTGCTGCAAAGAGGAATGGGCGAAACTGGCCAAGGATAGGTGTGCCAAGCTTGTGGCATCATATTCAAAAAGACTTGAGGCTGTAATTGCTGCCAAAGGTTCATCGACAAAGTATTGAACAAAGGCTGTGAATACTTGTATACATGTGATTTCTCAGTTTTTATATTTTTAATAAATTTGCAAAAACCTCAAGTAAACTTTTTTTTACGTTGTCATTATGGGGTGTTGTGTGTAGAATTCTGAAGAAAAAAATGAATTGAATCCATTTTGGAATAAGGCTGTAACATAACAAAATGTGGAAAAAGTGATGCGCCGTGAATACTTTCGGGATGCACAGTAGATCTTTTCCATGGTGATACATTATATCACTCATCCAAGTGACTTCCTCAGTCTCAGTTGACTGCAGGTTTCTCCAACCTTATAAACAGTACCTTTGCATAATGACTGAAACTAGTTATGCAGTTAAGTGCCAAGAGGATTGCTGTGAATAATACATTGAGGGAACCAAAGAACCACTGACGAAGCGGATGGCACAACACAGAAGAGCTACCTTGTCAGGCCAGGACTCCGCAGTTTATTTACACCTACAGGAGAGTAGTTACTCTTTTAGTGATGAAGATGTGCACATCTTGGACAGGGAGGAACGCTGGTTTGAGCGAGGAGTCAAGGAGGCCATTTATGTGAAAAAGGAACGACCATCTCTGAACTGAGGAGGGGGCCTAAGGGTACATCTTTCACCATCTTACAATGCTGTGATTGCAGCCATTCCCCAACTTTGAGATTGGGACTTTAACTGTTGCGATGTGTGAGTCGGTGTATTGCACCCCAAAGACGAGGCTGAGTCTCAGTACTTTAGCAAAACCAGTTTTATTCCACTCGAAACTGGAACAGCGAGGTTATTTATTGTAGCGGGAGCTACCATTCTACTATACACAGACACAGCAAACAGAGAGGGTTGTTATAATGTTCCCTGCATCACCATCGGGAGACCAGGCCCATTGTGTGTGGCAGTGGTCAGCTTGCAGTTGTTTCTGTGGTGCTGCCAATCTGCGGTTGCCTCGGTGAAAGACGAGCAGACTTCAATAGACGTGGCAGTCACGCTTCTGTGCGTCATCCCATTGGGGAGGGTCTCAAAAGAGGCAATCAGCCTTCTGCATGTTGTCCTGTTGGGGAGGGTCTCAAAAGAGTTCAGAAGTCTCACACTGTGAATCAGGCATCTCCTTGTGCTCTTCAAAGCTTGGTGTCTTGCACAGCCTTTTGTGTAAATAAACCTTTTATTTTTATCAAGATTCATCTCAACCCTTTTCGTTTGTAGTCAGGGTGTTTTGTTTTCCCCCCTGTAGCTGGCAACCTTGGAATTGCTTTTGGTACCTGTGCTTGCGGGACTCCCAGATCACGACAAGCATGGCACAAGTAGTGTTAGGCCCTGAGAATGCCTAACTGCAGTAGGAAGAGGGTTGAGCTTGTGAAGATCAGGCCCAAGATACAGCAGATGTGGTATTGGCAGATTTCAAAGGCAAACCTGTCTGTGTCTGCCAAAGGCCAGAGATCAGTAGAAAAAGATGCCAAGAGTAAAAACCTGCATCCCGTGCAAAGGTGTGGTAAATCTGCCCGATCTACTTGAATTATCCTGTGAGAAAGAATGGGCAAAAACTGCATAGAGTTGGTAGATACTTATCAAAAATAACTCACAGCTAGCATCACTGCAAGACTGGCTTATGCCAAGAAGTGATTCATGCAATCAAAGGTTTTTGGTTATTTTATTCTTAGTCACGTTTTGAAAGCTGCAGTGTCTGCACAGGTTATTGAAACAAACTCCTACTTCAATATTTTCTGACTTGCATTGCCTTGGTAGAAGAAAATTGTTCAGTTCCCCAAGAATCCTTTTCTAGATTACTAGTTTAAGTAGGAGAACATATCTGGGCATGCAGTAATTCGTGTCAAGGTGCACAGTTTCACACCTTTTAGCCTCTCAAGCTACTTTACCACAGGGGGTATACCAGCTGATGAACCCTAGGGTTACCACTACGAGAGGCCTAACGCCCTCAAAAACCTCTGGTTGGTTTTCAGTGTCATCCGTAGCCCTTTTCACTGTGAAATGTTACTGCCAGAAGGGATCTGACTCCATTGGGAAGTTTTTGATTCTTGTGCATCTCTGGTTGTTGGCTTTCTCCTGATTTTTTACAAAAAAAAAAAAATCCTCTAACTGTATTGTAGACAGAACAAGTATGAACTCTTCAAAGGTTGTTGGTTCAAATCCCATTATGGCCAGAGGGGTTCCTACTACTTTGGGCCCTTGAGGCTACTAAAAGAGGCCGAATGCCCTCAAACCCTCTGGTTAGTTTTCAGTGTCAGCCATAGCTCTTTCCACTGTAAAATGTTACTGCCTGAAGGGATTTTAATCTGTTGGGCCCTTAAGTGAGGCCCCTTACGTGAAAATTGCTCCATGTGTGCCTTACAATGGCTGACCCTGCTCTCTGACCCCCAAAGGTCATGCAAAGAGAAATATATATAAAATACATATAAAAGGTAAAGCCCTCACTGACTCATCACTAATTCTCCCACTTTCCATATAGGATGGAAGTTGAAATTTTGCTTGCTCATTCCTTGCAGTGTACTTACAAAAGCTAGGTATGTTTCATGTCCTATTGCAGCACCCAAGGGGGGGAATCGGGTGTAGCCCCTAAACTGTATTTATAGATAGGGGAAACCCCTCCTCACTATTTCTGCGACTTCCGATATATGCTCATCCTTAACACTGTACTTACAAACGTTAACTTGATCCGTAACAAACCTTCGAAATTAATGTCTTCTTTTTGGCTGTTCTCATCATTATGCTGTAAGGAACTTTCGGAACTGACCTCTCCTTTCGGTGGTTTCATTCCATATTTTTGTTAACAAAGGCTTTATTTCACGGCATAGACGCACAAGGGCTACCCCCCGGTCCAGCCCCCAAGCTGCTATCTGCGCACCTACCACATGGTTGGCTCCCTGCCTATATACATTAACGGCATTCCATGCTCATGTGCCTCCTCACTTGCTCTCATACCTTCTGACCTCCCATTCTAATTCAAACGCCTCCAATTTCCAGTAAGGATCTGCTTTGCTATGACAATAATTAAGTCACAGGGCCAGACTCTAGAAAAGGTCGGCATTGACTGGACATAAGATTGCTTCTCACATGGCCAACTGTACATTGCATGCTCAAAAGAGGTCAAAGACAGCTTGGTCATTTTACAGTCCAAGAGCAGAACTGCAAACGTCGTTTACAAAGAGATCCTTACATCCTAAAAATGTGCATTTCTCATACACAACATTTACAATCATAAATTAAACTCTTTACAATCATCAAATTCACTCTCAATACTAAAATAAGCCCACAAAAATTACACCGACAATCATGTTACGTTATTTTCAAAATGTTTCCTTTTCTTTTTCATAATTTCTTTAACACACTACTTCTCCGTTGCATATTTTGCTGGTATATATATTGCGAAGGACAGCCGGGTCCCATGCCCGGCAGGGACGCCCCTGCTGCTTTTGTTCCAGGGGAGCCGCCATGGACAATCCAATACCTCCCCCGGGACGCTTTGTTGGCAGCGTCCCTGGCCGACGATGAGTCCCCAACCACCCGCAGGGCTCCATAGGAGATGGAGTCCTCCACAGCTTGGTTTGAGGCCCGGGGTGGCCGCTAGGGGGGACTGTCTTCTTCCGACAGCCCGGCTGGACAAGTCTTCAGCCCCACCCAGGAAGTGCAATTAGGACCAGGTGGTCATTCACCTGGAAGGTCCTAGCCACCACCACTCGAGGAGCCAGAGTTGGGAGGGAGGAGATGAAGCTTGAGGAGGAGTGGTGGTAAATCAAGAAAGGTGGTATTGCTGTGTGGTGGAGTCGTGTTTTGGACTGTGTATTGCCTGTGGGTCACGGGGAAGACGTGCTCCCACGGGTGAAGAAAAATAAAAGTTTGCGTATTTTTATACGTACCTCCCTGTCCATCTGTGTTGGGTTAGACACCTATATAGCGCCTTTGCTACTATATATATAATATAAACACATGAACAAGGTTTGGGGCAGCCACCCTCATATTGTCCCAGGGTATTGAAATAAGCAATGAAGTGCTCTGTTTGATTTCCAAAACTGAACTTCCTGAGTAATGAAAAGATGGCAGCTTTAAAAGCCAAAACCGGAAGTGATGTAATCTAGGGCCGGAACGGGAAGTGACGTCAGTCTATCCACCGGAACTGGAAGTGACATCATTGATGTTGAATCCAGCAGGTTTTCCCATATTTGGCCTGCTGAGACAACAGAAGTAGGTTTAGCGCACCCTGCCACCTCCCTGGCCTGGCGGGTAATTACCTCCTCTTGGTCCATTCATCTTCCTTCTAATAGCACGTGTGTGTACAAAATATATATTATATATAGTGTGTGTATATATATAGTGTGTGTATATATATATATATATATATATATATATATATATTGTGAAGGCTGGCCCCGGCACAGACAGACGGACAACATTGTTTCACCACACACCATTTATTGTCACTAATATTATCTACAAAAATGGCTCACGTGTACCCCCAGTGCCTTCTTGCACCGATTTCCCCAAGTCCAGGCCCACAGTCTCTTGTGCCTTCCTGGCGCCTCCGTCCTCTCTCTCCAGTTCCGTCTACTTCCTCCCGACTTCCACCAATGACTGGAGGGAGGCGCCCTAAATAATGCCCCGGATGAGCCCCAGGTGCTTCCGCCATCTGTTCCTTGCCACGCCCAGCGTGGCGGAAGTGTCGGCTGCCTTCCTGGCAGCTCTCCGGCGCCACATAAAGTCTTCCCCGGCACTTCCTGGTGTGGCGGAAGTGTCGGCTCCCGGGATAATTAGGCACTGGGCGCCGCCTGGCGGTGGCCACGGGTCCCTGCAGGGCTGGGCTTCCATGCCCTGTACCCGAGGCCCCCTGCCTAACCAGGACGGACGCCCCACTCTGTCTGGAGGAGGCACTCGCCCTCCTCCGGTCCTCAAGCGTCCCGGCGGGCTCCTGCCCGACCGGCAACCGCGCGGGATAAACCGGCATCGGGCGCCGCCTGGCGGTGACCACGGGCCCCTACAGGGAAGGGCTTCCATGCCCTCAACCCGTGGCCCCCAACAGAACCAGGACGGACGCCCCCTCGCGGTGTGGAGGAGGCACAAGCCCTCCTCTCGTCCTCCAAGGCGTCCCGGCCGGGCTCCAGCTCCGGCCGGCGACTGCATGGGATCAACCGGCATCGGGGCGCCGCCTGGCGGCAACCACGGGCCCCTACAGGGTAGGGCTTCCATGCCCTCGACCCGTGGCTCCCAATAGAACCAGGGCGGGCGCCCCTCGCGGTCTGGAGGAGGCACAAGCCCTCCTCATGTCCTCCTGGCGTCCGGCGGGCTCCAGCCCGGCCGGGGCCACAGTGCCCCACCGCTAGCGAGGACACGTGGGTCGAGCGGCACAACCGAAAGGCAGCACGTCCCCAGCGAGGGTCCTACTATGTCCCCAGGGTCCAACACGGCACCCTGGGACATCTGTCTTCGGCACCCTCGCCGGCAAGCGTCCCCTGTGGTCTGCGCCGCTCTGCCCGCTGTTTCCCCAGCGGGTCACTGTAGGCCTCCCGGCGTGGAGCACTCCAGCGGGCCTCCGTTCAGGCGGGCAGGTCCCCGTCGACGTCGGCCTCAGCGCTCGTCGGGGCTTCGGGCCTGTAAAATAAAGGAAAAGAGGTCCAGAAGCACAGCCAGGACACTCATCCCGGCGCCCGTCGGTCTCCGTATCGACCGTGCTCCTGCCCCCTCCGACAGCCCCCAACTTGCCTGCTGAAGTCCTCCGCCGCAGGTTCCATGCCCGTCCGCTCGTCGGCATCGGCACCGCTCTCGCAGGCAGCTCGCCCATCCGCCCAGGGGATCTCCTCTGCCCGCACAGAGGACGGCCCTTCTCCGGACGCGCACCCAGCGCCCGCGTCCTCTCCTATCGGAGGAACCGGCATTCACCCTTCGGTTCCTCCTTCTTTTCTTGGGCGCTGGCGGTCTGGGTCTGAGCACAGCAAAGCTCAAATCCAGCCCGTCTGCGTCCAGGCAAGCGACAGGAGACAGCTGCAGGCTTGGGCGCAGGGCGCTAGGACCCAGGGCACTCAGCAGCCCCGATCCTACCAGCCCCTGCATATTCAAGCTCCTCGCCGCGCTAGCTGTCTGCGCCGCCGCATCCGCTGTTGGGAAGTTGCCTACTCGGAGCCGCTCGTCCCGTAATCGGTCCGGCCATGTTCGGCGAACCCCCCCACTTGCTCTACGGGAGCGGCAACACTCACCACTCCCGCCGTGTTCTGCCTGCCTCCGGTTCCAGCGCCGCGCCCGATCCTCCGTCTCACTCGGTGGCTTTCTCGACGACCGCCATCTCCATCAGCTGCTCACACTGGCGCGAGAACACGTAGCAGTTCCTCTAAAGGCGGCTTGGCGGGCCGAAGGGTCTCCTCCGACGCACGCCGAGCCGCTGGTGGAGAGAGAGACAGACGTCGGTGGGCTTACCTGTTCATCAGCTCCACGCGATGCCTGTCTCCTCTGGGCCACTCCCTCTGGCCCAATCGGGTTCTTCTCTGACACGAGACTGGCATTCCTTGGGCCGCCTCTATCCAATCATCGGCGGGCACACAAGACACACCGGCCAATCCGTGCCTGTCAGCGGGCGGGACCTCCGGCCCGCGGCCATCTTGTCTCCCCTGTTCTGGCTGCGAAGGCGTGCCTCTTCGCCGCACGCAGCTGCGGCCGATTTCGCGGCCTCCTCAGCGGCCGTCGCCGCGCTGCCGACAGCCCGTGGCCCGGCGTGCTCCTGCCACAGACGCGGATCCGGTTCGTCCCTCCCTGCGGAGAACAAGGTACATCCAACCCCGCAGGGCAGGGTACTCACCTCCCGAATCCCGTCGTGCCGAGGCCCCTGCCTCGGTTTGGCCTTCAGCGGCAACGCCGGCCTGGCTGGCCATCTCAACAGCGCGTCTCGGGCCGCTGCGCTCCAGCGAGGCCCGCTCCTCCTCTGCACCCGGGGATGGCCTCTCTTCAGTCCGGCGGCGGTTTCGGGTAAAGCGCTCCGCGGGTTGCGGGCGCTCCCGCTGCCAGTGTGTGGGTCGCTGCTGCGCGGGCCGTTCACAAAATATTTATCGTTATGGGGCCCCGTCTTGCACCAGGCGGATGGCCCCGTTGCGCCATTGTGAAGGCTGGCCCCGGCACAGACAGACGGACAACATTGTTTCACCACACACCATTTATTGTCACTAATATTATCTACAAAAATGGCTCACGTGCACCCCTAGTGCCTTCTTGCACCGATTTCCCCAAGTCCAGGCCCACAGTCTCTTGTGCCTTCCTGGCCGCCTCCCGTCCTCTCTCTCCAGTTCCGTCTACTTCCTCCCGACTTCCACCAATGACTGGAGGGAGGCGGCCCCTTAAATAATGCCCCGGATGAGCCCCAGGTGCTTCCGCCATCTGTTCCTTGGCCACGCCCCAGCACCTGGTGTGGCGGAAGTGTCGGGCTCCCGGGATAATTAGGCACTGGGGCGCCGCCTGGCGGTGGCCACGGGTCCCTGCAGGGCTGGGCTTCCATGCCCTGTACCCGAGGCCCCTGCCTAACCAGGACGGACGCCCCCACTCTGTCTGGAGGAGGCACTCGCCTCCTCCGGTCCTCCAGCGTCCCGGCCGGGCTCCTGCCCGACCGGCAACCGCCGGGATAAACCGGCATCGGGCGCCGCCTGGCGGTGACCACGGGCCCCTACAGGAAGGGCTTCCATGCCCTCAACCCGTGGCCCCCAACAGAACCAGGACGGACGCCCCCTCGCGGTGTGGAGGAGGCACAAGCCCTCCTCTCGTCCTCCAGGCGTCCGGCGGGGCTCCAGCCCGCCGGGGCCACAATATATATATATTAAAAAAAACCATGATCAGTTTGTTTGTATTCTAGATGGAAGAAGCCTTTTTCAATGTGGACTGCGATGGCATCATTATGTGACGCAGAGAAGTGGCCATTTATAGTTGTAGAAAGCTGTACAGTCTACTAAAATCTTCAAGTGTTTATAGTAAAAGTCGACACATCTAAATGTGTTTCATGTATTAAATTAACTTGATTCAGCAAACTATGATGATGGTATGTGCAATATAACTGATCAATTGACGGGAGTTCATATGATGCTGTATTCCATATTTTAGCACTTTTACATTCCGTGAGAGATATGACATTCCATGGCTAATCCTGTGATTGTGTGGCCATTTCTGTCATTTTCAAACAATGCATTGGAAAAACAAGTGTAACCACTGGCCCACAGTTGTGGTATCTCCAGTGTAAGACATTTTGAAATGTTTTGCAGGACTCAGTTTAGGAAAGAAAATTCAGTTGAAGAGGAAGCTACTAGTATGAAAACAGATAAGAGTTAACAGACTTACAGAGAAATTGAGGTTTTGTTATCTTGAAGGAAGATGACTATCGTGACATTAGGGGTGGTCAAAGCTCAACTTGACCTTGATAAGCTGACCCCTTTGGGTAATTTAGTCATCGCCTGTAGGTCAAGCTAGCAGTGTCTGCTTTTCATGTGAACTCTCAAATATGTCTGCCACCGATCCTGAAAACAGTGTTTTTTAAATCCCTGTTAACTTTCTTATACTGTAAATATTCCAGATGCAGTTGAATTTGCTTTGTGATCTCAAACTAAGTTTGACTAAGGCACTTGGCTGGTGGTGGGTTCATTAAATTTTAAAGCAGATGCTCATTTTTCTCCTTCTTTTAAAGTTAAAAGATAAGCTTTGGAGAAAAACGACTCTTAAGAATTCTTTAGAGACCCAAGAAATCAAAGCGAGTTCAATCACAGTTGGCCTTTAGTCTGCAGTTTGTTTGTTGGCCTTAAGCTTTGAAATTTGTGTTTAAAGTGTCAGCACAGCAGAGGAATGCATTATTCCTAACCTCCATCTCCTTTCCCAGAACGAAGACTTCAGATTGCACTGATCATATCAGTGCTGAGAAACCCTGATGAGCCACTGCCGGCGGTATGTTAGGGCGTGGGGCTGCACAATGTGGGAAAGCAAACTATTTGTTGATTATCAGGTTAAATTAAGGAAGCAAACATTGGGATAAAGGCAGAAAAGAGCAGATGGAAGACAGAGAGAAGCATCAAAAGTGCGTCATTGCTTTGGTCCATTAGTGATTCACATGTTTGGACCGTAGGCTGTTTACCGATCGGCTCTTTTGGATAAAACTTTTCAGATTTGCTAATTATGGAACTGGGGAGAGGAGATAAGTTGCATGTTGCAAATTAATTAACACATGTAAGTAAGAATGTCACCACGCATTGTACATGTGACAATAATTATGTTATAAACAATTACTATCCTTTGCTAGACTCCACAAGCCAAAATCCAACACAAACGTAACTTAAGAAGACTTATTACTTTTATAGACTTGTCGTCAAAGCTATCAGGCTAAGCTGCCTTAAATAACTTCTGTTCATGGACAATAGTGATGAATGTACCCTGATGAATTTGCTTCTCCTCGATCAGGGCAAAAATGTGGAAATGTTTGGGAGTTTTGACAAACTCAACAAAATGCATTGAAGTCAATGGGATAAAGAGAAACTGAACTAGTTTTGAGTGGAGAACAATGATTTAATGGTCTTCCAAGTGTCCTTACCTGCCAACTATGGTGCTCTAATTATTGTGGCCAAATATGTGACATTAGCTGTGAGGGAGCAGTTCTAGCCAATAGGCCACTATGTCTCCCCGAGATAAAATTATACTCCAGATCCACAATAGTCTGAGTCCTTTATTTCTGTCTGTGTCTTCCCAGCTATCACTACGACTAAATAACTAACACCCACACAGCCTGTGTAGCAAGGGATCAGCATTATGTACCATGGGGACTGACCCTGTCACTTGATGATCTGTATTACATAGTGAGGAACATAACTGTGAAGATGCAATGTACAATGAATCTATGCAAACAACAAAATATTTTCATAATATTCTTAGTTTGGCTAACTAGCGTCTTTTTAAACAAATCCAGCTAGAGAATTGTTGGGGTAGTGACATAACAAATGCGTGAATATGTCGTAAATGAAGTATACATGTGCCAAGCAGATGGGGCAGTGAGATATAGTAGGAGATGGAATATGCCTACAGTAGGCATGTATGAAAGTTCTGCACAAGTGCTACCCAAATCGTGACACCGCCAGTGGTGGCCCTGAGGTGGTGGATCTGTGTTGGTATCCAGAAGGTTGGCGATTCAAAAACCCTGTTACTGCCAAAAGAGATCCTACTCTGCTGGGACCTTGAGCAAGGCCCTTAACCTGCAGTTGCTTCAGGGGTGCTCTACAATGGCTGACCTTGTGCTCTGACCCCCAGGGGAATGCGAAAACTAACAAATTCCTAATACGAGAAATTATATAAGGTGAAATAAATAACTAAAGAAAAGAATAAGAAAGAAAAAACTATGGCTGTGATGTCACACTGATCTCATAAAAGCATCATGGGGCACTGGGATAAAAAAAACGAAAAACAAAGATTGTTGGCCACAAGATCACCGCCGAACCCTGTGAAAAATTCTTTGGTGAATTTCGCCGATCAACTCTAGTGGACAATCAAAGAAAGCTGTTGTTACTTTCTGTTATTTGTCAGGTTTCTTGTAACATAAAATCTTCCTGAAAGTTATTGTCTATTTTCTGGTGCCTAAATGCAAGCAATGGGATATTTGTGTGAAGGTTCTGCAGGCATCCTTAGAGAATCCCTCTACTTGCGGGTGAAACACACAAATGTCGCATGCTGTGTGTTTTAAAATGGAAACCCTGTCGCCCTCAATGGGATGAAGTTAGTTGACAGTAGATGGACACTGACAGAGAGCAGAAAAGTGTGTTAAATTTTGAATGAAGAGCTATTCCATTTTCAATTCCTATATGTATACTTTGGTGGACATTCAGATCAAACATGTAACTTGTGTTGTGCTTTACTAATTATTGGATGGTATGAAACAAAATGTTGGAATGTTGAAATATGACTACGCAGATCAAATGCAGCCCCTTTGAGCAGTCAGCAATTCTTAACTACAAGTGAGCAGCAGACATCATAAAGGTTTGGGGCAGCCACCTGTATATTGTGTCCTGATGGCAAATGCTTTTGAAAATAATAAACAGATCAGAGTCCACAATTGAACTGAACTCGTTGACTTAAGATGGCGACTTTAAAGGCCAGTGGAGGAAGTGAGGTCATCAGGGCAGGGCCCGGAAGTGACATCATTGGCAGCGCTGGAAGCAGGTGGGATTTCCCGAGAATGGTCTGTAAGGGATTGAGAGGGAGAATTAGTGCACCTCGCCACCCTCTGTCAAGCATGGAATTACAATTATTCAGGCCCTTTAGTTGTCTCCTATTCGTCCGTGTGTGACACTGCTTAGTGAAAGTGACATCACCTGATAGATTTACACGTAGGCTGATATTCAGTTGATAACTTTAGAAAGTAATGTAACACCAGCTACGCTACCTGTCATAATAGAATAAATTTTAAAATATTTGATATCTCCTGCCTTATTTGCACCCTCAGCGTTCATTCTTTCTTCAGTATCCTTGTTTGTCTCAACCTGTGCTGGCCAGTGCTTCCTCTTACAGTCTCATTCCTTTAAAGTCTAGTCTGTCATTTTGGTGACTGTCTGCTTTTCTTAATATCACCAATGGTAGACACATCATTCATTTTCTTGCAAACACTTGCTGCGTTTGAAGCCTTCCTCCTGTGCCTTTCCTCGGCCTCCTCATGTATGTCAACCTTCCTTACCCAGATCTTCCGGTCTCAATCGCTGTTGTTGCTCAGTTAAATGCAAATCTGACCAATGAGTTTGTTTGAATTGACTGGACACACACAAACGAGCATTAGCATTTTAGTAGATAGATTCTCAAACCCATTTCATCTAATCCAGTGGCACAGGGGGCCAGAGTGCATTCCAGTGGCATTGGCTCAGTCAATTGTGAAGGTCTCTTACTCTCACACAGCTAATTTGAAATCAACAGTCATCCTTCCATACATGTCTATGTGGATATGGGAGGACCCACTCATGCACACACACCCACATTCAGTCACCCAGAGACAGCGAGAGCCCTCAATTACCTAATTAGGAATTTCGGTTTGTGGCAGGAAAAACCCCTAAGTGGCTAGCAGCATTTACCATTTTGCCAGCCTGCTGCCCCAAGAGACTGAAGTTGTTTTTATTCTATGGCAGGAGTTGATAAAATATTTTTTGCCCAAAAGCAAGCAAGGGTCTTAAGCAGTGGGTCACTATACCATTACCCATTACCAAAAAAGGAGCAAAACCTGGTCCTACTGCAAAGTTCACTCTATTTATTCCCTAAGTTAGATTACTTTTTACTTCCTAAAAATATTCTTTTATTTTTTTCTTGCGAAAGGAAGAGAGATGCAGTTTGTCTGTGCCAGCAAAGTTCAGCCAAGCGGGACACGCGGCACGGCTGTCATGACACCACACGATTATGTGTATTTGCACATGAGAGACCTCATGGGAGATGTAGTGAGTCACCGATTGTATAATCAGATGCAAGGTGCAGTGACAAAATGAAAAAACTGTACACATTCAATGTGAAATACAGAACAACATGGCATGACAAGTATACGGTGTCTTTGAAAAGTTTTCACGTTATTGTTATTGAATCACAGTGGATTTCTTTTGCCTTTTTGGCACTGATCAACAGAATAAAACTCTTTAATGTCAAAGTGAAAACAGAATTAATTAAGAATATAAAACACAAACTAACCGATCAGGTACGTTTTCACCCCCTTGAAGTCAGTATTTCGTAGATGCACCTTCTGTCAGCCATGACGGCCTTCAGTCTATGTGCACACGTCTCTCCCTTTCTGTCAGATTTGCCTGTCTGGGCATTGCAGTTTCTACTGATTCTTCTTTGCAAAACTGCTGAAGCTTTGTCAGGATGCATGGAGAGATCATGAGTGATCGGCCTTTGTCATGTTGAGGCACAAATTCTCAGTTGAATTGACATCTGGACTCTGACTCGGCAACCCCAGGAGATTCACATTGTTGTTCTGAAGCCATTCCTGTGTAGCTTTGGCTTTGTGCTTCGGGTCATTTTCTTGCATTTAAAACAAATCTTGTACCAAAGCTGGAGGATTTTTCCAGACTGCATCAGGTTTTCTCCAGAATTTCTTGTCTTGTACGGCATTCATTTTAGCCTCGCAAGCCTTCCGGGGCTTGCTACAGAGAAGCATACCCACAGCATAATGCTGCCAACCACTATGCTTCTTGGTAGAGATGGTGTGTTTTAGATAATGATCAGTGTTGCTTGCCATTCAATTTGATGATCAAAAAGCTCAATCTTGGTCATAGTAAACCACAAAACCTTCTTCTAGTTGACGTCAAAGCCTCCCATGTGCCTTCTGTCTGTGTGTGTGTTTTTAATAGTGATTTTCTCTTTGCCACTGTCCCATAAAGCTGTGACTGGTTAAGCACCCGTATGACAACCGTTATCTACGCAGTATCTCCAGTCTCAGCTGTGTAGAAGACCAGCCCGGCTACAGACACACACCAAGGACACCCAATGTTCCAATGCACACTCTACTGTATTTACACTTCTTTTAGCACACAACACACAGTGCACTAACCCTCAATTATGCTCAGTCCGTTACTTTCCTCTTTCTTTTCTTCTGCCGTCTCCACTTCTCTCCAACAAGCTCCGTTCCCTTCCACCCGACTCCGGTTCTCTGAATTGAGTGTGGCGGCCCCTTTTATAGTCCCACCCGGAAGTGCTCCAGGCGCTTCCTGATTGACCTCCGGCAGCACTTCTGGGTGTAGTGGTGTAACATAAGTTTAATATGTCACTGTCCTCTTTACAAAAATATTTTATAAATCTCCATTTCTTTTTACTCACATTCACAGTGGACAGAGACTCATCATTTAGAACATTAGAAGACAAGACAGGGACAACTGCGAAATGGGCAGCTGTTGTGTCCTTGGGCAAGACACTTAACCTACCTTGCCTGCTGGTGGTGGTCGGAAGGATTGGTGGCGCCAGTGTTCGGCAGCCTCGCCTCTGTCAGTGTGCCCCAGGGCAGCTGTGGCTACAAAGTAGCTTATCATCACCAGTGTATGAATGTGTGTGTGAATGGGTGAATGACTGTTGTGTTGTAAAGCGCCTAGGGGGGTTCTTGAACTCTAGTAGGTGCTATATCAAATACAGGCCATTTACCATTTTCCTTGCTTGGAATGGCATGATTCACCAAAGTGGCGGCCTGCGTATGAAGAAAGAGTATAAAGCCGACAGACGGATGGGAGATACTAGAAAATCCTTCCAACGCAGAAACAAAAATGGCAGACTCTATACATTGTGCCCCCACTCCCGAAGGTCTTGCCATGGCTTCCTTCATTTGTTATGCAGCATAAACCGTCATTAAAGAAAGCAAAGTTATTTCTCCAATGTGGTTTCTTACCACCGTATCACTAAGGGAGGGGTATCGCCTTTTTATATTATATCTATATAGTTTTGGGTTATGTAACACGTCATAATTACAAAAGAACTCATTTCAACAAGGGAGCTAGTGCCCCCTGCTGGATACAGACAGAAGTGCTGCAGATCTTGTTTCTGGAGCTGTCCAGGTACCCCCTGGCAGTGGCTGCAGACCCCAACAAGTTTGAGCTTCTAAGCCCCTAGCCATGAGGCAACCCAGGAGGGCTGCCCTCTCATGTCCCCGGGTGTAAATTGCCCTTATCCTGGTTCTCTGCCCCTCCAGGTCTACCAGTAGGGCACGATCCCATCCATCACAGCTGTCTCAGCTCATCACTCCTTTAGATTCTCATAGGTCTCCTTTTGGTCTCCATTGCTGGTCCTCTTGTATGATTACTCAGTTTTTATGCACAGCCAGATTTCCAGGTCTTCCTTTCTCTTTCCATTTTTTTTTCACGATTGACCCAGAGATATTTAATGACTTGGATCATTTTTTGTTTCCATCCTCTGACTCGATCTTTTCCTAGAGCTGCTTTGCGTGTTCTGTTGTCTTCATTGTGTAGGTTAGGTCACCATACTAACTCAGTACAAGTTGGCTCTTCCACAAGAGGGTACATTTTAGAATACTGTCAGTTTGAAGCTTCAGATAGATGCTCCCCATTTAACTAATGATGTGACTTCTAAAACCACTTTGCTGCACCAGTGATGATGTGTGTGTGTCATATATGATATCGGTTACTTTGTGTCTTATATTTTATGACGCATGAGTCAGTGTCTTGCACCCCAAAGATGACTCAGTCTCAGTACTTTAGCAAAACTAGTTTTATTCAACTCGAAACAGCAACAGCAAGGTTATTTATTGTAGCAGGATCTACCATTCTACTATTCTCAGACACAGCAAACAGGGAGGGTCAGCGGCCACGTTATAATGTCCCCCGCATCACCCATTGGGCGACCGGTGCTTTGCGTGTAGCAGCGGTCAGCTTGTAGTTATTTCTGTGGAGCTTCAAATCTGAAATTGCCTCAATAACCTTCAAGAGAAGCGGCAGTCGCACTTCTGCATGTCGTCCCATTGGGGAGAGTCTCAAAAGAGTTCAGAAGTCTCACAATTTGTTTTTAATGTACAACTTTGCAGAGATTTGTTTGCACGTTGACATTAAAGAGATCATTCTTCTGTTGATCAATGCCAAAAAAGCCAAATGAAACCCACTGTGATTCAATGTTGTATTACAATAAATTGTGGAAACATCCAAGGGGTTGAATACCTGTGTTTAACTGAAAGTCTTCTTTTTTCTAAGCCTTAACAATTGCACATCAAATAATGCACCACAAATCAGGACAGACTTCACTGAATGATCATGAATAGTCTTATCCCTTCAGGATCTGAACATGGGAAGCTTAATATTTTGAGAATTGAGGCAGAACTCCATTGTCGTGCTCTCCATCTATGGGTTGGCCAAATTGAAATGCTACAAGCAGCAACAGTCTCTACCAAATAATAGGCTTTCAGCCCACTTTTTGTCGACTTGTGCCCTCTTCTTAATTCATATACTTAAGAGTGTAATAAAACTGGCCTGGAGAAAGTAGTGGACGGTTACTGCTTCTCTGCTGCCAAATAAATCTAAACAATATTATGTGATATCATCTACTGTTAAATTCTGCTCCGTATTTGTAATATTTTTATACTGTATTGAGGATTTGTTCTGTTCTGTGTATTGTATTGTATTGACCCCCTTCTTTTTGACACCCACTGCACACCCAACCTACCTGGAAAGGGGTCTCATTTTGAACTGCTTTTCCCAAGGTTTCTTCCATTTTTTCCCTACAAGGGCGTTTTTCCTTGTCTTCTTAGAGAGTCAAGGCTGGGGGGCTGTCAAGAGGCAGGGCCTGTTAAGTCAAGTAGTCAAGTCAAGTCAAGTAGAGCTTTATTGTCATCCTAACAATATACTTACAGTACACAGTGGGATGAAATATCATCCTCCAAGATCAAAAGGTGCAATACACAAAATATATATATATATATAACTATAATAATAAAAAAGTCAAAAAAAAAAGAAAATGAAGAATACATATACAGTGTTATGTAATATTTTGTAATCTTAGAGAGTGTATGGAGTACAGAGTTCAGTGTCGAAGAAGGCAGCCTAGTGTTCAGGAGCCGGACTGCTTAGGGAAAGAAGCTATTACACAGTCTCGCAGACCTGCTCCTGATGCTGCAGAGTTGCCTTCCAGATGGAAGAGGAGTAAAAAGTTGGTGGGAGGGGTGGTGGGAATCAGCCATGATGCTAGTGGCTTTATGAAGGCGGCGTGAGGTGTAGATCTCCTGCAGACTGGATAGAGAGCTGCCAATAATGTGCTCAATCCTTTGAAGGGCTTTGTGGTCGGAGGCTTGGCAATTTCCATACCAGACTGTGATACAGCTGGTCAGGACGCTTTCTATGGTGCCTCTATAGAAGGTGGTAAGTATGGATTTAGGGAGATGCACCTTCTTCAGTCGTCGCAGGAAATAGAGACGCTGCTGAGCTCTTTTTGTAAGGTAACTGGAGGTTTTGGTCCAGGAAAGTTCCTCTGTGATGTAAACACCAAGGAACTTGGTGCTCTTCACTCTCTTTACTGAGACACCATCAATGCTGAGTGGGAGATGGACAGCCTTGGTCTTCCAGAAGTCAACAATCAACTCTTTAGTCTTTTCAACATTAAGAGACAGATTATTATCTTTGCACCAAAGTGCCAGCCGTTCCACCTCTTTTCTGTACGCCGCATCATCGTCGTTCTCGATGAGCCCCACTACTGTAGTGTAATCGGCGAACTTGATAATGTGGTTTGTTTCAGAATTGGAAGTACAATCATGGGTCAGCAGTGTGAAGAGTAGCGAACTCAGCACACAACCCTGGGGTGCACCTGTGCTCAATGTGATGGTATTAAATCTTATATTCCCAATCTGTACTGTTTGGGGTCTTTCAGTAAGAAAGTCCAGAATCCAGTTGCAAGTGGAGGTGTTAAATCCTAGCAAATCTAGCTTACTGATCAGCTGCCTGGGAATAATAGTATTGAATGCTGAGCTGAAGTCAATGAACAGCATTCTTACATGTGCATTGCGGTGATCCAGGTGTGACAGAGTCAGGTGGAGTACCATTGAAATTGCATCGTCAATAGATTGGTTTGATTGATATGCAAACTGTAAAGGGTCCAGTTTGGGGGGCAGCTGGTTCTTTATGTGACTCAAGACTAACCGCTCAAAGCACTTCATAATAATTGAAGTAAGTACCACTGGGCGGTAGTCATTGAGTTTCGAAGCTGTGGCTGTCTTTAGGAAAGGGGTGATGATGGTATTTTTAAAACATTGTGGCACAACAGCTTGGCTCAGGGAGATATTGAAGATGTCCACTAGGACATCAGTCAGCTGATCAGCACAGGCTCTGAGCACACGTCCAGGTATGTTATCTGGTCTAGCAGCTTTGTGTGTTTATTGCATTGTATTTTACTGCAGACATTTCCAGGGATGCTGCAGATTTCTAACACTTAGGTATGGTTACTATGGGAATAATAGATGAGCAAATAACACAAAAGGTAATTTTAGTGACAGAGACTTGTCAGCCCGATTGGCAAGGTTTGATCAGCAGGCCACACAAACTAAATGTAGTGTGGCATACATAGAGAGGCCTACTGTGGAAAAATAAATAAATAAATACAGCATGGCAACTGGATGTCCCTTATTCTCCTGAAAAAAAAAAAAAAGACCTCCACTTTCACAGTTCTGTGGAATATAAATTGGGTAGCCTGCTGTGCGAATGCGGTAAATACTTTTTCATTCATTTCCTTTCGTTTAGAAAGCTGTCATGACAGATCTGATGAGATAGTATCAGAGCAAAAGACGAAACTGCTGAGGATCTACATCTCGAATGAGAGGCTTTTTAATGTGATTGGCAGCATAGCCTCTGGAGGCTGGCAACTTGTAGTTGTTTGCTTGTTTATTTGTGTTTTCTGTCCTCGTGTAGGTGTGTGTGAGCTTGAATTTTATCTTCTTTCGTTTGACTTTTTTTGATAAGATGCTAATTTACCCTACAGCTACCAGGATTGTTCAAGAGTGTCAGTAAAGCAGTAACTAACATAGTACACTGTATCTTCTCTTGTTACCTCATGAAAACTAGAAGTGTATGCTCTGCCCAGACTGTAATCGCTCTATTATAAAAAAAAATATATATATATATTGGAAGGGAGACTAGGGAGACGAGACATGATCTTCTCGGAAGACAATTTCATGTCCATTGAGACAACATTTAAAACAAGTTCACGGACATCTAACCTAGCAGTTGTTGGAATGCTTTTGGTAGACACACTTCATGTGCTCCCAGCTCTTAAAGCAATGACAAGCAACAAGCAGAAGACACAGCTCGCCAGCAGCAACAAGCCAGCAGAAGATCCGACCGCTTCTCCTTAGCATGCTTTCAGACAAAATCACACAGACACCCCCCCCTACCCCCCCAAAACACGAATGACAGGGATGAGAAGTGGCAAAAGGACAGCTGCTGTACAGGCTTTTAAATGATCGACATGTAGTGCTGCAGCAGCAGCAGCAACAAGCCAGCAGATGATCCAACCGCTTCTCCTTTGCGTGTGTTCAGCCGCCCCCCCTTCACAACACAAGCAGCGTGTTATGTCCTGCGAGAAAGAGATTTAACCACACACGGGGCCGGAAATAAAGGACAAGTACAGTATTGTTTTTACAAAAGTTTTAAAGTAAAAGTGAAAATATAACATATGTAATAATTACCATGAAAATAACAATCTCTTTAAATTGTATATCCGGTAATACAAAACCGGGGATGAGCGAGCGAAGCGAGCAGGGGGCGGAGCCTCCTAGTATTAGATATAATGAATTGAAAAAAACCTGAGGTCCACCCAACTTCATTAAAAAAAAAAAAGCTGAGGCTGTTCAGCCCAGCATGACTCCTGAGTGTCCATTAAAAGGAGTTTTATTAGCAAAATACTGTGAAGCTGGTAGTTGAAGAACAGACCTGAGAGCCTTGGTTATGATGAATCTGAGGTGGGTACGGAACCTTTAGGTCATTTCTGAAATGTCTGGAGGCTTGGGTGTTAGGGCTTAACCTGCTTTTTTTTGTTGTTGTTCTTTATTTCGCCTTATACAATTTCTTGTATTAGTAATTTGTTAGTTTTCACATACCCCTCGGGGTCAGAGTGCAGGGTCAGCCATTGTACAGCACCCCTGGAGCAATTATAGGTTAAGGGCCTTACTCAAGGGCTCAGCAGAGTAGGATCTCTTTTGGCAGTGACGGTGATTCTAATTGGCAATCTTTGGGATACCAGTGCAGATCCTTCGCCTCAGAGCCACCACTCCATTTGTGTGTGTGATTGCAGGTGACAGACACTTGACTGGTCATCTGGAGCTGGAGCAGAGGGTTTGTGTGTGAATGCCTGTTCCTCCCTGACTTCTTTCTCTCAGCTTAAAACAGGACACTGAATTTAGGCGTTGAATCTGGAGGGACGCCTAGCTGTGGAAACGGAGACAGAGTTAAAGAGCAAATAAATACAGTAGAGTGTTGTGACTTGATTGGCAACTAAAAGGGTAGTCACACATAGTAAGGGTGAAAAACTAAATATTAGCTCAATGTTATGAATTTGACAAATAATTCTGTTTGCATTTTTTGTTTTTAGTATTTTAGTAGAATTTTAGTGACACAGTCACACTTCAACATTTTTTATATTTGCGTGTCTGGTTCCTTTGATGCCGTATAGTTGTAGTTGTGTATCTGTTGTTATGCATAAGTGGAGACTCGAGAATTTAAAAATGAAATGTCAGTAAAGAGTCAAGCGTAACACTTTAATCAGAAGACTGGCCTATCTTTCTTATAAGCCTTAAATCGGATGCAAAGGTTGTAGTCAAAAGAATGAGAACCAGGGACCGAGTAAAAAGAGAATCTAAATCATAAAACACATACCACCATGAAAGGCTTTGTTTACCCGAAATCGTAGATGATCCAGAAATCAAACGGCCTGACTTTTGTACGTTCGCATCGGTCATTACCATATTGACCTGTAAACAAAATGGCTGTGTCCAATGTGAAAACAGAAGAGCATTATATAGAGAGAAAGTTTTAGATATATAAAGCAAATACACTGTTGAACTATAGAATGTAGTAAAGTAATATACAAAACCCTAAAATCACAAGAAAAAGACCACAAAACACTACAACAAGCAGAGAATAACATTAAAAACAAAGCAAATTTTAAGAGTGAAGCGCATGCCATGTGACCCGTAAATCAAGACCTTGATAAAGGATGTGCTGATGTGTATCATTCACTTATTATAATTATCTCTCTTTTGTTATTTGTCAGAATCTCATTAAGGAATGTCCTATTGAATTTGAGCGCATTTTTAAAATTGCTGTTGTTACTCTTGCTGTTATAAATTTGTAATGTCTTTCTCGTTGTGTCAACCGGAGCTCCATTTTGTTTGGAGTTGCTGATAGGTGCTGACATTGACAGCAGTGATGCTCATTGCTTACTATGTAGGCTGGAGGCTGGGAGTGTGTGATGAGTTTTTGGACTTTTAGAGTTTGCAAATCAAAATGAAATCTAAAAGAACAGGTTTAGTGTGTAACAACAGATGTTCAATCACTACTCAAAATCTGTTACACACAGCATACCAAGACAGATAGATAATATTTTACTTGGGAAATTTTGTAAGATGGTTGCTCACATTAAGCAAGTACCTGCTCTTTGTGAAGTCTTAGGAAAGACTAAGTGTTCAAGTTAATAAAGAAAGGCTGTTTATGTTTTGATGAATCATTTTGACTAGAGGATATGTACATCAGAGTCTGTAGATTGATAAGTACATCATAGTTTGTAGTTTGAGAAACAAACACCTTACAGGTCCTCAGTTGGCTTCTTTCTTAAAAATAGAAACATAACAAATTTGACAAACCAATCAGTCTGTCAAGCCCGTTAGTTTAGCTAATAGCCAAGCTGTCCCAATATCTCATTTAGATTTTTCTTAAAGGTTCTTCATATCTCGGTAATTTGTTCCAGGGTCCCACAACTCTTTGCATAAAGAAGGGCTTCCTGGCTTCAGTTTTAAACGCACTTCCCCTGAATTTCTGCTGAAGTCCTCAAGTACGTGATTCACTCTTAAGCTGAGAGAATGTTGTTGGATCTACTTTATCAATGCCTTTGAGAATTTTAAATACCTGGATTAGGTCCCCACACTGTCTTCTCTGCTTGAGACTAAATAAGATTTAATTCTCGGAGTCTGTCACAGTAGGACATGTCCTTAATTCCTGAGATGTACTTGGTTGCTCTCTTCTGCACATCTTCAAGTGCTGCTATGTCTTTCTTATGGCCTAAACTGCACACAGTACTCCAGATGCAGTCTTACTAGTGAATTACATAGTTTAAGCATAATGTTCCTTGACTTAAATCAACAGCTTTAATGATATAACCTAGCATTTTATTTGCCTTTTTAATTTCTTCTGTGCATTGCTTAATCAATAAAACTGTTGCTTTAGCATCCATCCATCCATTTTTCAACCCGCTGAATCCAAACACAGGGTCACAGGGGTCTGCTGGAGCCAATCCCAGCCAACACAGGAACCAATCCTGGGCAGGGTGCCAACCCACCGCAGGACACACACAAACACACCCACAAACCAAGCACTCACTAGGGCCAATTTAGAATCGCCAATCTACCTAACCTGCATGTCTTTGAACTGTGGGAGGAAACCCACGCAGACAAGGGGAGAACATGCAAACTCCACACAGGGAGGACCCGGGAAGCGAACCCAGGTCTCCTAACTACGAGACAGCAGCGCTACCACTGCGCCGCCCTTTGCTTCAACATAAACTTCTAAATTCTTTTCAGCGGTTGCTTCCTGTAGGTCAGTGTTTCCCATCTTGTATTTCTAACTGATTTTTCTTTTGCCTGCATGTAGCACTTTGCACTTTTCTACATTAAACTGTGTTTTTTGAGTGTTCGCCAGTTCTGAAGGTTGTCCAGGTTTTTTTGCTGTTTCCTCAGTGTCTGCCATCTTTCCAATTTTAGTGTCATCTGTGAATTTGACAAGTTTATTAACTATACCAGATTCAATATCATTAATATAAATCAGAACAAGTAATGGTCCAATTACAGACCCCTGAGGGGCTCCACTAATGACTCAATTCTCCTCTTATCTGTACCCCGTGTCTCCAGCCGGTTAACCAACTAGAAATCTAGTTTGGTAGGTTACCTCTGATGCCTACAGCTTCTAGTTTCAGAATTTATCTTTGGTGAGGAACTGAGTCAAAAACTTTTTAAATGTTTAAGTAAATTTGAAGGTCTAGGTAAATAAACAGATTCCCAATACCTGAGTCCTCTTCAACAGTTGCAAAAAATGTCTCTTGGCTGCAGGCCTAAGAACTTCAAAACAAAAAGCCATATCAGAAATTGTCAAATAAAAGAAAAAAGGTTAAAATGGGCAAATAAACAAAGATGTTGGACGAAAAATTACTGGAAAAGCATATTATGGTCGGCATCCCGGAGTCGATTTTCTTTGTTGCAGATGACACTGGTGTTTGGCATGTATTGAAGAAAAAAGTCAACTGAGGACCTATAAGGTGTTTGTTTCTTAAACTACACATTCTGATGTTCGTATCCTCTTAAGCAGATGGAGATCGTTCCTCCCCCACACTATGCGACTCTTCAATTCCATCCGGGGGAGTAAATGCAAACATTATTTAAAGTTATTGTCTGCTTTTACATGCAATTTTATTACTATTTAATTTAATATTGTTTTTTTTTTTTATTATTTGTATCAGTATACTGCTGCTGGATTATGTGAATTTCCCCTTGGGATTAATAAAGTATCTATCTATCTATCTATCTATCTATCTATCTATCTATCTATCTATCTATCTATCTATCTATCTATCTATCTATCTATCTATCTATCTATCTATCTATCTATCTATCTATCTATCTATCTATCTACATCTGGATCTTCCCCTTCTTTTTCCACATTGCTTAGATCCAGTCTGAACTCTTCTCTCAAGACAGTAATAGACACCTTTGTATGAAATCTGCAGTTTCTTGTCAATCTGTCATATGGAATAGCTCTTATCATGTTAAAGAAAGCAACAGGCTGACATGTTTTTTTTCAGAAAGCAGTTTTAAACTTTAGGAACACCAGTACCTTGTAACCAACGTGAAGAAAATAATAGGCTTTAACAGTGCTAATGTAAATACAAACATTTTCTCTAATAATCAGTCAGCTCAGGTCAGGTTGGGGAGCATGCACTGGTACAGTATGTTGCCGCACCCACCACATGACGAAACCACTCTGGATCCTGGCTGGCAACCCCTCAGGCAGACACGTGGTCCAGTTTCACGCTCTGGAAATGACCCTCTATCTGCCGCAGCCAGGTATTACGTGGGCGTCCCCTTGGGGACTCCAATTTGCAGGGAAGCCACGGGGGTTGGTGGCAGAATTGGCACTCCAGCCACCGTAAAAAACACTTCATGCAGCTCAGAGACGACAGAAAGGACTCCTTTTTGCTCTCGATGGGAGTAACTCTGCTGTGAAGGCTATTCGCATTATGAAGAGGTTCAGGGAAAGCCCTTCGGAGTCAAAACCATCAGAGAGCCAATGGGGTCAAGCCTGTTGGGGATCAGAACTGGTGTGGTGCTGTGGCATCGCCCGCTGCACGGCAGCACCTGGGTCCCAATTTGAGGTGGCCCATCCGGGTAAGCGTGCAGAACGTCTTGTAATAACCAGGTGACCAATGATTAATTAAGGATAGGCTAAGGGAGTTGACCATCAGGACGCTAAATGAATGGTTGCTGACAGTGGGGCTTTGCAGTCATACATGAATAATAAATTAAAAATAAATAATTTCAAGCAGTAATGGCCATTAACAACACTAGTATTGTTTTGACTGTATTTTTTAAATCAATCAAATGGTATCTTGATAAAAAAAAACTATCAATTTCTATCAAAAAAAAATTTCTGGGTATCTCTAAACTTTGAGTGGTAGAGTAGTTATACACAATGAAATTCCTTCTTGCATGTGCTAAGCAACATGCAACACTTCCCCAGTCTCTGGCACCATGTTGAGTGAGTAGCACATTTTCCAGTGTATGTAAGAAATCTCAGAATGTTTATTTACCTCATAATTGTAACAAACATGATGTTGATGGCTGGTAACACACATTGTTGTTTGTTTTAATATTTCTGGATTTTTAGAGCTTTTGTAAATGCTAAATTTCCTCTTGGGACAAAGGAGTACTGTCTGTCTATCTACATCTGGGATTTGGGAGCACACCCGTGTGGACTCGGGGAGAATGTACAAATTTCACACAGACAGTCACTGAGATGGAGGTCAGACTGGAGCGGTGAAGCAGCAGCATTTACTACTGCACCATTATGTCACCCTATTAATTGTAGATGATATTAAAACAGGTAATTGAAAATGTTTGCAGTGGATTATGGTTTAGGTCTGAATGATTCATCCTGTTCTCAGACTGTCACTGGCAGTGAGCACTCATTATAATTTTCTAATTAATCAAAAATAACATGTCGCATGGCCCAGCCTTCTTCCACAGTAACACCTGCTCCTTTGTTGTAAGCCACTTTCATTTTTAACAAAAGGGTATTGTTACAAAACACGTTATAGTAAAATTACGGCCCACAATGTAAAGTGTATTGTTACAAAACACGTTATAGTAAAATTACGGCCCAACATATAAAGATACTCATTGGTGTATGGTAGCCCATGCTGCTGTTGTGATTGGGGTGGCTGTCATTGCAAGTAGCGAAAGGAAGGCTGAGAATGAATGTTCTTTCAAAGGGAAACAGAGAAGGGCTTGTTGAAGAGGAAAGGGTCACTAATCAAAAAATGTAGGAAGCACCAAGTGCCAGAACCACTGAAGTTCCAGGACACAAGTTCCATCCTGATACCTTTGCTGTAGTATTTGCATATTTTCCATGTGCTATGATACTTTTTTCTCTGTAGTTTCCTACCAAATTATGAACATTCTATATATAGTCAAGATGTCTTGATTCTCCGTAGGTTTGATTTGTTTTTGTCTTACATCAGTTGGGGTATGCTTGGCTGCTAAATTAAACGGATGTCATTTTTTATTGAAACACAATGTGTACATAAGACTCGTGGAGAGAAGTGAATTACGAAGGGAACAGTGTAACCCAACTACTGATAAGGAAAGAAAAGGAGTTAGTTAGCAGGATAACTGCAGAGAAGGAGGGGTAGAGAGTTTTAATCAGGTTGATACAGGTTTTGCTAAAGCCTATCTTATCCAGGACCCCAATAAAAATTGATAGTCCATGTAATCGAAAGGCCTTCCCTGCATAAGGAGAGAGGATAACTGATGGATTAGAAAGGGATGGGGAGCCTATGCGCATTATTAGAGACACTAAACAAGATCAAATAAATCCATCCTGATCAGTATGAATTAGACTACAGATGACCTTCTGTAACCACCACGCTACACCATGGCTTGTAATTTTATGTAATTGTTCATGAGAGACAAGGGTCTATAGCTCTGACATAAGGAAATATGTTTATTCTGCATCAGAGAGTGGTAACGGCCATGTTGATGTCTAGGTTCAGGTGATGAACAGCGATGGCTTCCCTCACCATACCAACAAGTGTATCAATGGGCGTAAGGGATAGCTGGTTCCAAAGCACAGGGAACAATTCTAGAGGGAAACCATCCAAACCAGGTGCTCTGCCAAAATTCATGAAAAGCAGTGCCTCCTTAACTCCAGGTAGGGAAGTGAAGCCTCTGAAATCTGAGACCTGGGGAACAGAAAGACTATGAAGAAATGATTTGATAGTGGAAGGAGCTGGAAGAATCAGAGAACATTTTGGAAGAGCAGTAGTCATGAAACTTTATTCATGGGATGGTAATCATTAGAGAGAGCACATGGTTTAGTACGGATGGAGGGGATGGGAGCAAGTGAGTCATTTAGCTTGAATTTCCGTGCAAGTAGTGTGCTCATACTTGCCTCAAATACATGATACCTTGAGTTTGATGAATTTAGAATTCCATTTCTTTCAGAGAATAAAGCATTAAGTTCAGTTCTGGTATTAGCAATGATTAGTTCGTACTGCTGGTTGTCCATAAGTGTGTGACCCTTTTCTAAAGATGCAAGTTTGGATTTAAGTTCAGCAATTCTGCCTAGTTTAGTATGAGCAAGATGCGATGAAAAGAAAAATTGAGAAATTAAAGTGAAACATTGGCTTTCAACACTATCCACAGTATCCGTACTTAAGTTCAGAAATTCATTAAGTTTAGATGCAGACTGTTCACAAAATTGTTTATTATTCAAAAAGGATGTGTTAAATTTCCACCAAGGAGCAGGGAGGATATGGACAGCTGCAACAAACAGCATCTATAGTCAGATAAGGCAGAATAGGACAAGGATGATTCGAGAACTAGCAAGAGAACGCAAAATTAGATCCACGACTGTGAACTATGCTCAGGCAAAAATTAGAAAACTCTGGCTGAGAAATGAAATTGTTATTATTAATACTATATCTCTCCTGACTCTGTTATGTATACTATTATCACTGTAATTTTTTCAGTTTGTTGTTGTAATACTGTCGGTATTTTATAAGTAGTTCATTTACTTTTAATGTCCTGCCTTTGTTTGTGAGGGTGCATATGAGTAAGCATATAACTGTACTGGTGTACACCTGACATTAACTGAAACTTGAATGAGATAACGTATTGTATAGTATAGAACATGGGTATCGAACTCCAGCCCTGGAGGGCCGCCGTGGCTGTAGGTTTTCATTCTAAACATCATCTTAATTAGTAACCATTTTTTTCTGCTAATTAACTTCCCTTTCCTTAGTTTTATTTCACTTGACTCAGGACCCTTAATTGTTTCTTTTTCCTTAATTAGCAGCCAAACAATAATGAGACACAAAATGAGCCACCACATGAACAGCTCATCTGTGCCCATCACACACTATCTGAAAATTAAGAAAGTTGAAGGTCTCAGTAAGGATGATCTCTTAGGTCACCAAAACATTTTGACGGTGTTCTAAGAAAAAACAGAAAATCAATAGTTTTGGAAGTGTCTGCTGTGATAGAATGAGAGCAGCAACAAGCTGTGGAATTAAATAACAGGTTTAATTAACAGCAAGAATCAGCTTCTCATTAAGAAACTGGTTGGAGTGAAATTGGTTGGAGTTTGAAGCCCCCATTTAGCTGGTAATCTGTTGTCTTATTTCACGTCTCATTTATGTTTGGCTCTCATTTAATGAAGAAAGGAATCAATTCAAAGGACTGAATCCTTAAAAACTGGGCTATTAAAAGGAAGGGAAAAAGAAGTTAATTAGCAGTGAAAACTGGTCACTAATTAGGAAAAGGGTTAGAATGAAAACCTGTAGCCACTGCGGCCTTCCAGGCCCGGAGTTCGACACTCCTGGTATAGAAATGTTCAACTGTGTTGCCTTCTATAGACAAGTTTGTGTCTTCCTAATAAGTCCAACCAATTAAACTGACCACAAGTGGACTCTGAACAAGGAGTAGACAAGTGTCACAGCAAAGGGTCTGAATACTTGCGTCATTGTGAGATTTCAGTTTTTTTTTATTTTTAAAACATTTGCAAAAATTTCTAAAATCCTTTTTTCACCTTGTAGTTCTGGGGCACTGTTAGTGTTGGAAAAAAATGATTGAAATGATTTTTAGAACAAGGTTACAAAACCGCAAAATATGTAAAATATGAAGGGGTCTGCAAACATTCTATATGTGCATAAATCCCCAAGTTACATTAAACTGACAGTGAAACGGAGCAGGCTTAATTATTAATATTCATACTGGACCATAACATTTCAGATCCACTTAAACCAGTTTGGGGTCGCAGGTTGGGGTTTGGGGACTGAAGCCTATCCCAGGAGCACTAAAACATCATTAAGAGTTGAAGTCTATTAAGGTTATGAGTGAGATATGAGCAACTGACAACAGAGGGGAGGAAAGCAAAATCTTTAGTCAAAGGCTTACCTGGAAAAAGTAAACCTGAACTATTTCAGAAGAATCGTGTGTGTAATATTTTCCAAAGCCCTGCTGAGTAGATCCGCTTGATGAACCCTTACCTTAACTGCCCCCTAGGCAGCCCACCATTCCTAGTGGCTGCAAATGCTTGGTTCAGAAGACTTTTGCTGCCTCGCTGACCTTTATGAGGTACACAGCAAAGGCAGGTGTTCTGGGGGTTTTGCGCTTCTTGCCTTGAAAGTTGATGCAAAAACAGACAGGAAGCCATTATAGCCAAGCTTCCGGAGGGTTCAGTGGTTGAGCATTGCGCTTCTTTGTTTCATCAGAGCAGTAAACAAGTGAGAGGCAGCACGTGGTGTTCTTCTGGGCCTGTCTGATTTATGACTGAAAACAATTGAAGGGGAAAAGGAATTCTGAGTTGGTCCTCTAGACTTTAAAAAGGCCTTCATTCTCCAGAATTACTCCTTGTATCCCTAAGTTAGAGGGTGAGGACATTTAACACCATTTTGTCTTTTCTCTTTTGGATTATTCTGCTTGTCTCTTTAAGTGTTCTTTCGAAAATCATCAACAGACCACATCGTGTCCAAAACACCATCTGTACTCGGTCTAATGTTAGTCATCGCATTACTTTATATTTCAGCTTGCTCAAATACATGTTCTTCTTGTCAAACGTTGTTCTATCTATAAATTCCAAGGTTGTCAGGATGAAGATCCTGTGGTGTCTACACTTAATCCTCAAATAAGCTTCGCCAGTGCTGGTCTTCTCGCTGGCGTAAAGGCTCATTGCCACCTGTTTGCTGATATTCTTTTTAACTTTGTTTTTCTAGGCTATAGAACTCTCTGGTAAGCTCTATTTGTCAATTTGAACATTTAATCAAAGTTCTGAGAGTGACACAGAGGCACAGCAGTTAACACTGCTGAATCTTATATCTAGTATCCTGAGTTTGAATTCCCCTGCCAGTCATTGTTCTTGTGGAGTTGGCACGTTCTCCCTCTATCTTCATGGGTGTCTCTGCTCACAGATGTGTCAGTTAGGTATGAGCCCTGTGGTGGACTGATATTTTAATTCAGTTTGGCTTCTGCATTGAGCCTGATGCCAGAATTTGTAAGATTCCCAAACAACCCAAATTGAATTATGTTTAATTGTAACGTTTGTGGCAGTGTGTTGATAGATAGATAGATAGATAGATAGATAGATAGATAGATAGATAGATCATCTATCTATCTATCTATCTATCTATCTATCTATCTATCTATCTATCTATCTATCTATCTATCTATCTATCTATCTATCTATGTATGGGCACTTTCCCACCATAGGACTTTTTAGAAGCTTAGGAACCTTTGTAGCATTTTCATCACAGGAATTCATGCCATTTGTAGCTCCTGGCACTTTTTTCGCTTCTACTCCAGGGCATGAATCTTTTGTACAACCATGAACTGTCATGGGTGGGGCTTGGGTGATCAATTGTGCTGACTGGTTGATCACTGGTGCCATTTTACAAATCTGTTAGTACAGTTGACCCAGTTCATGGAGGTTACATTCTTAGAACACCTGTGAATTGTGAAAAACCCCGAATTTTGGATATGGTCATAAAAAATGCCTATAAATGCCTATTTTTATAGTTTAAATCATAAATATACCCCAAAACACTTTTAATTTCATTTCAAACTCAGCTTAATACATTACCTAGAAATAAAAAAAGAATGTAAAGGTAAACCCGTATACTGTACAGTACTGTACTGCTATGTCTCCCACAGTGCTATAATATAAAATACTGATGTTACCCTTATATTTACTGTAATTCATGCAAGCGCGTTTTCTTTGGTATAAGTAGGGTAAATACAATGATAATTTAATTTAATAAAAATACAGAAAAATGTACGGGTACTCCCCAATAATGAATTACATTGATTGAAGATGATGATGATAAATTAACTGTGCAGTACAATGAAGGTATGTATTGAAGATAATGGCTGGACAGCAAAGCAGAGGATTTACAGCTCCTTGGGTGGCACCTCTTCTTCAGGTGCTTGGGTGGCATCTTAGGGCTTTAAGAAGAACAAAATGAACAACACGAGAACGCTCAGCGAAACACTCGAGATAGCTACACGCGGTAAACTGTTATGATGCGGGAATGCTGGGCTGCATCTGCCAGAGATGCGTCACAGGGCAGCAGCCAATCCGCAGCAAGGAGAAATGAATAGCATTCGGATTGGCTATTTTCAAAGCTCCTGCCTCTGAGTACAGGGGTATTTCACCATCCCAAGCTGTGTTTTCCTCTACGGTTGCTTTGTGTTCTTTCTTCAGTACAGTATTGCCATGAAAAAAGCCATAAAAAAATTGCAGAAGATATTTGCGGTTTCCGAGAACAATTATTAGTTAGGTTCTAAGGAAAAATCTGCG
This sequence comes from Polypterus senegalus, assembly GCF_016835505.1. Lineage (NCBI taxonomy): Eukaryota > Metazoa > Chordata > Cladistia > Polypteriformes > Polypteridae > Polypterus > Polypterus senegalus. Next base: position 31,070,273 of record NC_053163.1, read on the forward strand.
AACGACTGAGGCCGCAAACTCTTAACCACGATTTTACAGGGGTCGAGTGTAGTTTGGATTTTGGAGAGTTATCGGTGAAGATGGAGAGCAGTGCTTTGCAGTTTACCACTATTCTTAGCTGCCGTACTGAAGCAATGAGAGATTTATGAGTTATGGGACTGGATGGTGCAACCCCCATGAGCTCCCAAATGTGCCCTCGCTCACATGGTATCACTTTTTATAGTTGCCTCTGTGCCATGAGTTCTAGCACAATTATCTCGAAGCAATAAAGGGGGAGTTTGAGGGGCAGAGTGTGAACTCCCTAACGCACTTCACCTTGCACTGCATCCCTGTTATTTGCATTTCACATCATTTTGCGTAAAGGTTACAGTTCCTGCTGGGTGATGAGAACACAACACACAAAGGTGACCAGGGACCTCAAGTGGCTCAGGACCAACATCTTGTGGTGGGAAAACACCTTATGCGATTTCTCTCTTTCCGTGGTGCTTCATTGTCTGCCCTTTCCAACTACTCTAAATGTCTTTTATTAATAAAGTCTTCATCAAGTTGAGCTCTGGAGGTCCGTATAGTTGGTAATTCACCCCCCACCCCCATGTGTGCCTATGGCTTTCTGTGTGAAGATAAACTTCCTAATGTTTGTGTGAAATCTCCACTTAACAAGTTTCCATCTGCGTCTCCATCTTCTTGTTGAAGAACCACATCAGCAGGTTCAGTGGTAACAGGAAGGGAGTCCTTAACATTTCTGGTTTTTTTTTTTTTTCCTTTGGTACTGTGCCACCTTTTTTTTAATTGCTGAATTCTGTGAAACATCAGTGCAGTTGATCCTCCTGTTAAGTCCACCGCTGCTCAAGTTCTATGGCTTTCTAATATTCTCACTGAACGGCGATCCCCAAAGACCGTGTGTGTGTGTGTGTGTTAAAAAGTCTAGCTAATAACTACAAAGCTGTTAGGAAGAACAACAACCGTGGAGATCACTCTTGAGTGTGCTTGTCTAGCACAAAGGAATCTGGGAAATCCTGCATGGCCCAGAGGAGCGTAATAAAGAGCATGAGATAATTGGGAAGCTCAAAGCAACAATGGCAGCACCACAGGGGAAGAGTAGCCTTATTTATTCCTCCTTTTTTATCTGCCAGCTGCCCCTTTTTCCTTCATAACAGCCGTGTCTCATTGGGCAAGCAGAGCAGCTTCCGGTGCACCAAACTTGGAGGGTTTATTTGCAATCAAATAAGCAAACCCCCCCCCAAAATACCACAACTTTCCATCCCCCACACTGAGCCAGCTGTTGGTTATTCTTGTCGGTTATTGTGCAATCCTGTGGTTCCACAACTCGGCTCTTCTGCTGTCCTCCGTGGGTTGACCCCAAGTGACAACAACAACATTACTTTATGCCTTTCCAGACTTTTGTGCAAAGCCAACTTTTATTTTAAAAGCACATGCTTTGATTATTAGCTGATTGAAAGCAAATGGACTTCGCCTGGCGGAATGGTATCTTCTTGTCTTTTTTAATGTTTCTTAAGAAAGGCATATTGGTTGTTTTCATTATAATCAACTTTATCTTTAGTTGATAGATAAACAGCAATACAACTGACACTTCCACTGAGACCCTGCCAAGATTTCAGCTTAGTCAGATGACCTAATACCCCATTTAGCAGAATGGCTTCCTTCAGAGGGCTCTGTTAGAGTCGAGAGGGGGGCACAAAAAACTCAAAAGGGTTATATACAATATACTGCTCAAAAAAATTAAAGGAACCCTTTTTAATCAGCGTACAGCATCAAATCAATTAAACTTCTGGGCTGTTGATCTAGTCGGTTAAGTAGCAGAGGGGCTTGTTAATCAGTTTCAGATGCTTTCGTCCACTAGAGGGGCAGCAATAAGACGACCCCCAAAACAGGAATGAATGGTTTAACAGGTGGAGGCCACTGACATTTTTCCCTCCTCATCTGCTTTTTCACAAGTTTTACATTTGGCTATGGTCAGTGTCACTAGTGGTAGTATGAGATGATACCTGGACACTACAGAGTTTGGTTGCACAGATAGTCCAACTATCTGTGCAGGATGGCACATCAATACGTACCATTGCCAGAAGGTTTCCTGTATCTCCCAGCACAGAGGAGATTCCAGGAGACAGGCAGTTACTCTAGGAGAGCTGGACAGGGCCCCTCGTAGAAGGTCCTTAACCCATCATCAGGACTGGTATCTGCTATTTTGGGCAAGGAGGAACAGGATGAGTACTGCCAGAGCCTACGAAATGACCTCCAGCAGGCAGCCCACTGGTGTGAATGTCTCTGACCAAATAATCAGAAACAGACTTCATGAGGGTGGCCTGAGGGCCCTACATCCTCTAATGGGCACCTCGATTGGCATTTGCCCTAGACTACTAGAATTGGCAGGTCCACCACTGGCAATATGTGCTTTTCACAGATGAGAGCAGGTTCACCCTGAACACATGTGACAGACGTGAAAGGGTCTGGAGAAACCGTTGAAAATGTTATGCTACCTGTAACATTGTTCAGCATTACCGGTTTGGTGGTGGGTCAGTGATGGTCTGGGAAGGCATATCCACGGAGGGATACACAGACCTCTACAGGCTAGACAATGACACCTTGACTGCCATTAGGTATTGGGCCCATTGTCAGACCTTATGTTGGTGCAGTGGGTCCTGGGTTCCTCCTGGTGCACGATAATGCCCGGCCTCATGTGGCGAGAGTATGCAGGCAGTTCCTGGAGGAAGAAGGAATTGATACCATTGACTGGCCTCCACGCTTACTTGCCCGACCTAATTCCAATAGAACACCTCTGGGTGGGACATTATGTTTTCGGTCCATCCGCCGCCGACACGTTGCATCTCAGACTGTCCAGGAGCTCAGTAATGCCCTGGTCCAGATCTGCAAGGAGATCCCCCAGGACACCATCCGACATCTCATTAGGACATTGTCAGGCATGCATACATGCACAAGGGGGCCATACAAACTACTGAGTACGATTTGGAGTTGCTGCAATGAAATTTCAGCAAAACTATACAACTATACTTCCTTAGAAGACTGGCATCCTTCAACATCTGCAATAAGATGCTGCAGATGTTCCACCAGATGGTTGTGGCGAGTGCCCTCTTCTACACGGTGGTGTGCTGGGGAGGCAGCATAAAGATTAAGGATAAGGATTAAACTGGTGAGGAAGGCAGGCTCTATTGTAGGCATGGAGCTGGAACAGGATCATCTCCAGACAGAGGAGCAGCTTCAGCAACAGACTGCTGTCACTGTCCTGCTCCACTGACAGACTGAGGAGACTCCACACTATGCGACTCTTCAATTCCACCCGGGGGAGTAAATGCTAACATTATACAAAGTTATTGTCTGTTATACCTGCATTGTTATCACTCTTTAATATTGTTTTTTATCAGTATGCTGCTGCTGGAGTATGTGAATTTCCCCTTGGGATTAATAAAGTAGATCTATCTATCTATCTATCTATCTATCTATCTATCTATCTATCTATCTATCTATCTATCTATCTATCTATCTATCTATCTATCTATCTATCATATAATGCCTTTCATATCTATCTATCTATCTATCTATCTATCTATCTATCTATCTATCTATCTATCTATCTATCTATCTATCTATCTATCTATCATGGACGAGCCTTTTTTCCCTTTGATTTTTGGGGTGTCTTTGAATTCAGCCCTCTGTTTGTTGATCATTTTCATTTTCATCAAACCATGTGCCATCCTTTCGTTCCTAACACATTACCCAGTCCATATCAGTAGAGATAGCCAGCATGTTTTTTTCCCCATTGAGATCTGATGTGTTTTAAAAGTGTTCCTTTAATTTTTTTAAGCAGTTTATATTATATATTATTATATACTGTATTATACATACAATTAGTCTGTAATGTGCTGTGAAGTAAATAACATTCACTCCTTTTTACATCCCTGACCAAGCCACCACTGCCCACTGTGTTACCCAATCACATGGTTTCAACATGTCTATAGCATTTAGCTGGATTAAAACTAATTAAAATTAAAAATATGCAAAATTTATTAGTATGTTTCTATAACCAAGCTGCATGCAGCTCACTCTTCTTCTGCTTGGCTTTACGACTGATCCCTGCAAAGGAGTGGCATGTCAACACATATTCTTCTTGACTTAACACTCAGTGCTGCTGGGATAATAATAATGCAGATATTTTAATTTAATAAAATAAGAATTGCATCAGGAAGTCATTACTTTACATTAATTTAATTGTACTACGTAATGCAAGTTACTTTTACTGTGTTGCCCGCAACACTGCTGCGGAGATTGTGTGCCTGAGCTCAGCACTGTACGTTCAGCTCCTCAACATAAATTTAATGATTTCAGGCAGATTGTGTCAACCAGGATAAGGAATAATGTGAGCATCTGTCTCAGGAAATGTATCTTGTGGATGCTTCTACCTGTGACTGGCTGTGAAGCTAACAGAGGTGCAGACTACAAGATCCCTAACTGTAACCCAGTCAAGGGTTTAAATGGCCAAATAACAGGGATACTCGATGAGAAATCAAAATGTGTTAACCAGGTTTCTCTGACCAGAATCAACGTTTAAATGATGTTTTAGAAACCAGGTTTCTGCGAATATTGAGTTATTAAAGCAGATGTAAATGCACTGAATGTCTCTTGTGTGGCCCTTGATGATTATGTGCTGTTTTGTCTAATATTAAGTTCTTTAGTTTTGTGTGACATGAAATTTTAGAAAAAAATCACAGATAGCAAAACCACCTACGCAACCAGTGGACCAGGACTTCCTTTTTTCATATTAAGTAGGTTCAAAATCACAGAGTCCCCAAGAATTTTACATTATTTTCAAAGTTACTCCAACATCAACTTGGGCATACATAGTAGACAAAATATTAATGTTTCATAGATGAAGTTTCATGAACATTTTGTATGAAATGTGTTCCAGAAGGCTAAATGAGGCCCGCTAACGTCCAACAATGGCAGAGGTTAACACAAGGGAATACAATGATGTGTCACAGATCAAATGTTGGGATGTGTCAGCATCAGAACACAGTGTGTATGTGCGTCTATACCGTTGTTATTCAAGGAGTCGATGTAGGGGTGGTGCAGTGCTACAAGAACTTCGGGTTCCACATCAATGACAGGGTAGACTGGTCTTATAACACAGAGCAACTCTATGTGGAAAGGCTGAGGAGGCTGAGTTTTTTTGGGGAGACTTTAGTTCCTTTAGTGTTGGTACTGACATCCCTTACGTGTTCTACAACTCTGGCGGACATTGAGCTTTTCTACACTGTGGTGTGCTGGGCCTGTAACATCACATCAAGAGAGGCCCACCTAATCGACAAGCTAATTAAAAGGGCAAGCTCAGTTATAGGACACACTCTGGGCACCCTTGAGATCGTAGCAAAGGACAGAATTTAAAATAAAAAAAAAATTGAATGCCACTATGAGCAATGCTGCACATCCTCTCCATGAGGAGTTTCAGTCAACAAATCATTCAGCTGAAGTGTGACAAGAAATACCATACATACCATATAAGAAATACAATAAATACTCCTTTATACCAACAGAAAAAGGTGTACATCATGCCTGACTGTTATGATTAGGAGTCCCAAACATACAGTAATAAAGTGAGAGTGAAGCCTACTGAAAGGACCATAAAGGCAGGGCCGCAACCTAAACAGCCTGTCCAAGGAGACTTCCTCAAAATCCAGGTAGCCTCAAAACTGCTACTGCAGGCTTCAGGCCTAGCAGACCCTAAGGCAATCTGGCTAAATAAGAAAAAATATAACCAAAATATTATAAAAATTCCACAAGAAGAAGGGGGACTATAAACTTTCAGCTTGCGTGAAAAGGACAAGCAAATAATCTTTATAAATGTTTTATTAGAAAAAAAAGAGAAAAATACGAGCAAAATGCTCAAAAAGAGCAAAAATAGGCAAAAAGGAGTTACCTAAATGATAATCCTAAGTAAACAAGTCCAAGTCACAATCCTGAAGATGTGAGCCCTTAAGAGAAAAAAGAAAGTCACAAAAAACAGCAAATCTGACAAAATTATCACTACTCTCTAAATCAGTAGTCTTCAGCTCCGGTCCTGGAGGGACGCAGTGGCTGCAGGTTTTCATTCTAACCATTTTCTTAATTGGTGACCAGTTTTTGTTGCTAATTATCTCCTTTTCCTTTCATTTTAATTGATGTATTTTTTTTTTCAAGATTTGTTCCCCTGCCTACATCGTTACTCTTAATTGCTCCATTTTTTCCATAAATGACACCCAAACAGAAATGAAATGAGAAGTGAGTGAGCCAAAAGAATTAAGTCTGGGCCTCAAATTCCAACCAATTTCACACCAACCAGTTGCTTAATTAGGCGCAGATTTTTGTTGTTAATTAAACCCGATCTTTAATTCCATGGCTTGTTGCTGTTCTCATTATGCAATAGCAGATTTATAAAATTGCTGATTTTCTGTTTCATAAAAACACTTTTAAAATGTTTTGTGGACCTGACCAGATCAACATTCCTGAGACCTTCATCTTTCTTTATTTTCAGATATTGTGTGATGGTCACAGTTTGGTGGTCCTGTTTTGGCTCATTTTGTATCTTATTATTGTTTGACTGCTAATTAAAGAAAAAGAAAAAATGAAAGAGTTTGAGTCTTCAATAGCAAGTCAGTTAAAATTAATTCAAAAGAAGTTAATTAGCAGCAAAAACAGGTCACTAATTAAGAAAAAGGTTAGAATGAAGCCCTTCAGGTCCGGAGATCGGGACCCCTGCTCTAAATCATCAAACGCAGGTGTAATGATCTTCTGATGTGCGCTCACTCAGCTCTGGCCTTAAATAGCAAGTGGGTGTGGTCAAAAGGCATGATGTCAGTGTCCCTGACTCCTGTAGCTCCACCCACAAAACGCAAGGAATAGAAGCATAGTTAGACAACACACAATTATGAAGATAACAGAAAATACATAAAAATATGAAGAATAATCAGTCAAAACACACAAAAAATACAGACCATTACAACTCTCATTACAATTTTTTTTATCTCTGACGTGTTGTAAAGCACTTTGAGCACCATCTTTAGTATGAAAATGTGTCATAGAAATAAATGTCCTCAGCCAAGTTGTTTCTGTTTGTTATAGTATTTATATATTTCATGAACTTGTATAAAAAGTTAAATATGACCCTGGGGATCTATCTATCTATCTATCTATCTATCTATCTATCTATCTATCTATCTATAAAGGGCTATGCGTGAAATGCGTCTTACAGATGTACAGAACATGAGTTGAATGTTTTTAGAGGGTGCCATTACTAAGCAGATTATTGTTCATTTACCAGAGATTATCTGCTAGTTAATACAAACCATTAATTCCCACACTAGAACTACGATCTTCTATTACTGAGACCAAGATCCATGAGAACAGAGTTAACATTTCACAACTTAAGTTTTCATTTACCATAAAAACAGCTTGTGTCTGAGTGGATCCATTTACCAAGTTTCATAGCTTTAACATCTTTTGCGTGAAAATAGCGGCTTATGGGACAGGCAGTTGGAAGTTGCTCTTGTTCTAAGCTGTCACTTGGTGTAAAGTAGCACCTGCTGTTTCGTGACCATTGTTGTTTAGCGTATTGTTAATGCTTTGGCAACTCGGTTCATCGCCATGCCAATAAAGCTGTTTGTAATTTGAATCAGAAACCAAACCTTCCCTCCCCCGGAGAGTCCATTGTAATCCGTCACAGAGCAGTAAAAAGGAAAGAACATTTGTGACTTCCTTCACATTCCTCTTCCATTCAGCATGCTTAAACTGAGAGAACAATAAATATGTATTTTAGTGTATATAGCAACCATTTAAAACCTCACTTAATGTGGAAACGATGGCAATACTAGGGTGTCATCCTGAGATGGAAAGTTGGATATGGAGGGAGGGTGACTAAATGCCAAAACAAGTTAGAACTTTACCTGTACCGTTTTATTGAGAGGGTGGGCTTTGCTCAACCCCCCGAACACCCATAACCACACCCCTGCATGGAAAACATCCACTATTTAATAATTATTAGTTCCTTGATTAACCGATGTTAAACAATTATTTTATTAAACATATATGGCTTCTGCCATATTACTGTGTGTTGGTTGCATAGAATGTCAGCTCTGAACTATCGTATGGCTAAATGATTAGGATTAGAAATAATAAAATACAATTATGGTGTGTTAGAAACATACTAGTAAAATTGGCTGGGGTTGTGAAATTTAAGATCCTATGAAATTGAATTTACCAACGATACATACTGTCAGCCAGTCACTCATTCATTCTCTCTGTGACTTAATCCAATTCCGGGTCATGGGTGCCTGAGCCTGGCCTGTCCACATTGGTTATAAACAACCCCTCCATGACGCCGGTCCATCACAGGACCCTCTCATATATAGGGTGGTCCAGATCTAATTATGCAATTTTCATTACGCTATAACTTAAGTTTATTACATAGAAAATCACCCAAAAAATCCCAAACCATTTAGAAGTGTGCAAATTGACGACATGAAGAATTGTTTTCGCACCGAACTGGAATCATCCCCGCATAAATCAAAGTCATCCAGATGATCTGGATCTGCATAATTAGATCTGGACCACCCTGTACATATCTTGTGGAGTCTGAAGAGCTCATCAGTCTGACTCTTAAAACTCCATCTGGTGCCTCCACATGTTCCTCCCATCTTGAATCATTTACTAAATGATTTAGTGGACTCTAAACTGTCAGGCTATAAGAGACCCCAAAAGGTGTTGACAGGGATGAAGGTGCGTACACCTGTTGAGCTCAAATTAGGGTGAAACACGTGTCATGTATTCTTTGTATTGTTTGACAGATACTCATATATACAGTATAGGAGGCGCAGGGCAATGTGAAATTTTAGAAGTAGGTGTTGGTGACCTTGGGGTGTCGGCTGTTGTTTGGAACCAACACAACCTTGTTTAGAACCCCTTGCCATTAGTTGTAATGGAGCAGTGGAGTAGTGCACAACGAGTGTTCGCTGAGAAAGCCTTTTATAAGAATGGTGATAGTGTGACTGCTACGCAAAGGGAACTTCTGCATCCTTACCAGTTAGGTCGTCATGACCGTGTCCCGTCTGCTCATGCGATTACAACATGGGTGTGTAATTGCAAAGAAATGGGTTCAGCCTTAAAAAGGAAGTTCCCAGGTGGAGGCATGTCACATACTGCCCGACAATCGATGGCAGCTAATCGACGATTGTTTGGAAGGCACGTCATTTCACACAATGGTGACATTCCATGGCCTCCGAGATCCCCAGATCTCACTGTTCATGATTGACTTCTATGAGGACATCTTAAAAGCCAAGTGTACCACACACGTCCTGTAACCATTGCTGAACTAAAAAGGAGGATTGAAGAGGAAATCAGTGACATTCCTCTTGACATGTTATGTCGGGCAATGCAGAATTTCCACAACAGGCTGCCAGAATGTGTACGGAGAAATGGACAACACCTTTAGGACGTTTTCTTCAAAACATAAAATGAATGTTGAATGAATACTGATTACCATCATTAATTGCATATCCTGTAAAATACATTTCATCATTAAATGTATTTTGTAACATGGTTATTCGTGCACTGAACATCAGTTGAAAATTTCGTCCATATCTTCTAAGCAAACAGCCACTGTGCGAACAGCCCCTCTGCTCACACCCCCTCCGTCAGGAGCAGAGAATGTCAGAGAGAGTGAGAGAGAGACAGAGAAAAGCAAACAATCAAAAATCAATACGGGCTGTTAGAGCTTTGAAGTGTGCGAAGCACCACGCGGGAAGCATTTTGTATATCATTGAGGAGTTTTATTTAATACGTAATACGTGCTCTGATTGGGTAGCTCCTCAGCCATCCGCCAGTAGCTTCCCTTGTATGAAATCAACTGGGCAAACAAACTGAGGAAGCATGTACTTTAAATTAAAAGACCCATTGTCCGTAGAAATCCGCGAACCAGCGAAAAATCTGTGATATATATTTAGATATGCTTACATTTAAAATCCGAGATGGAGTGAAGCCGCGAAAGTCGAAGCGCGATATAGCGAGGGATCACTGTATATCAAAATGTCAAAACATAATTTTTAACTAGAGGTTGATGTCTCTCTATTATAAATTAAAATCTTGAGATGAGACTATTGCCAAGAGATTTTTTCAAGTCTCAACCATTCCTTTCAACCATTTCTGGTTAATGACCCACATCCACGGTCCTCTCATTTGTGTGAATGCTTTTGTCAGACTCAGTTCCTGCGCTCTCAGCTCTTAGAAATTTTTACGTTTTCCTCACTTTAAGTTCCCAATAATATAAGGCTTATTATGCCAAATCTTATTGAAGAATTTCACCCCAAAGGGTTATCAACAGAAGGAATGAGTACACGGGCAATCCTAGCACTGAGAAACGATGAAGTCAAACGAATTAACACGAAAATTGTTGATCGGTTACACAGTAAATTGGTTAAATGCGTATCACTAGACTACAGTATGTTGAAACAATTGGTGGTGATATTGCAGAAGAGGAAAACATCAACTTACAATATCCCAAAGAATATCTAAAACTTTTAAGAACATCCAGTTTTCCACCGGCCGAATTACTGTTGACAGAAGGATGTATCGTAATGTTATTGCGTAATTTATGTATGAGTGACAGGCTATGCAATAGGACAAGATTAGTTGTATTCAAAATTGGTCGAACCATTCTGACATGTAAAATTTTAACAGGCGACAAGAAAGGTAATGTACTACATCTTTCGCAGATAACATTAGACACCAAAGGAGATCTTGATTTGCCATTTGTATTAAAATGTTTACAGTTTCCCGTTAGAATAGCTTTTGCTATGACAGTTAATAAATCACAGGGACAAACATTCAAAAAAGTCGGTTTATTTATTTGAGAGAAAGAAACGATATTCACTCATGGGCAGTTATATGTTGCGTTATCACGATGTAAGTCCAAACACGGACTCAAAATTCAATGCGATATTGATGAAAAGTTAATTCCAAATATTTGTTTTTAGTGAAGTATTACAGTAAAAGTGTAAGTTTAAAAAGTATTTGTGTGTTAATTTCAAAGCCAAACAGAACGAAAATGTATAACGCAACATGAAACATAATTTCCTTTCGATTTATTACTTTTTACTATTTTTAATATGGCTAATTCTTCGCTGTAATGTAAAATAGTTAGGTCTATTATGTCTATGTAACAATTCCCTTGAAAACTCAATCTGTTTAAATTGTACATCCGCTTCCCCAAACATAAGCAGCAGATCGGGAAAGTGGCTAGTGTGTAGCGCCCGCCCGTGGGTTGGCGAGCAAAGCAAACAGGGGGCAGAGCCCCTTAGTCTTTCTAGAAAAAAAATATATTCTTCCATGGTGCAGGTTTCTGGCAGACTGCATCAAGTTTTCTTCCATGTTTTCCCAGGATTTTTGCTACATTCATTTTACCCTCGCAAGCCTTCCAGTGCCTGCTGCAGATAAACATCTATGCTGTCACCATCGGGCTTCACTGTGGAGAAGGTGTTTTGTTATTTTTTTTGTTTATATTATTAGTAGATTTTGGCTTACAACAATCATGACATTTAGTTTAACGGCCAAAAAGCTCAGGTTTAATCCCCTCACACCACAGAATCTTTCTTCTAGCTGATTTCATTATGGCAAACTCTATCCCTTGTCATGTATTTTTTTCCTCTATTTGCCATTCTCCCATAAAGCTGTGACTCAGCCACTGTAGCTTGTATTCCCTTCAGAATTCTCACAGGTTTGTCGGTGGCCTCCCTCACTAGTCCTTGTCTTTCACGATCACTCAGTTTTTGTGGATGAGCTGCTCATGCAGATTTACAGCTGTGCCGTACTCCTTCAGTTTCTTAATGACTGATTTATCTAAACACCACGGGATATTCAGTGCCTTGGATATGTTCTTGTCTCCATCCCATGGCTTGAGCTTCTCAATCTCGTTTTCATGGAGTGGCTCAAGTTGTTCTTTTGTTTTCATCGTGTAGTTTAGTCTACCATACTAACTCACCACAAGTCAGACCTTCCAGATGTGATGCATTAATACTACAATTGAAGGAAACCCCAGACAGGTGATCTCCATTGAACTGATTCTGGGACCTATGAAACCAATCAGCTACACCAGTGATGATTTAGAGGTGTCATATTAAAGGAGATGAATACTCATGTGATCAATTCTGTTTTTGCTTCATATTTATAATTATTTTAGACCATTTTGCAGAGACATGTTTTCACTTGGACATTAAAGAGTCTTTTATCTGCTAATCCGTCTCCAAAATACCAAACTGTATCCACTGTGACTCACTTCAGTAGGAGAATAAAATGTGAAAAGTTCCACAGAGGTGAATATTTTTTATGGACACTCCTTATTTTTACACCTATCCTGCTGTGTTGCTACAGAAATGTGCAGAATTTACTTTACAAGGCTGAACCTGCAGCCACAGACCGTGCAGTGCAGTCTGGTGGCCCCAGGTATTATTTACAATCCTTCAAAGGACCAGCGTTGTCAAATTGTTTTTCAGGAGCACACGTGGAGAGCAGAGGCTCAGCTGTTTCATCCTGCTTTGGTGTTTTGTGATGTGGGCCTGTGCGCACTGCGGCTGAGCCTCCCCTGACGGTGCTTTCACTGCCTTGCTGCAGGCTCAGTCTGAAGCAGTTATGCTGCTTTTCCTCCATGCTGTGTGCTTTTGCATATAGAAAAATATACAGAGAAAAATATCGGACAAATCAACCTCATTTTAAATATTAATTAAAGGTAATAAAAGGGTGTGAATTTATAGTGCCTCCTCACTCTTTGCTTCAACAACTTTAATAAAACCATCAAAGAGTCTAATCAGTTAATAACCTGGAGGGTGGGATTGTCTGAGTCGGGAGCTCCAGAACTCCTGCACCTTGTGGTTTATTCCCTAAAGCAGCCATTGATAATCTTAATTATACTTCTTGCTTATTCATTATTATATGCTGAATAGTCACCGGAGCTCTGTTTAACAAGCAATTATTTTAGAGGGGCCTCTCAAGCTGGACTTGTGGGTAAAGATTTCTGTTTAACGATAAACACTATATTTTCAATTTCACTGAATGTTGTTGTTGTCAAGTTTTCAATTTATTTATTAATTTAAATTATGTGCAAACAGGGTGTGGGAGTTTATGAGCATCACAGTCACCGCAATAATATAACAATCTAAGAGCCGCTTTATCCACCACATTATAAAAAACATTTTGCACATTTTATTTCTAATGGTGGCACAGTGGTTAATCCAAGTGCATCATATCTCCAGATTTTTGAGTTTCAATCCCAGCCTGCATAAAGTTTTTCCTCCCACATCTAAAGACAAGTTGGAGGGCTGTGGGTGTGCCGTGAACTGTGATGGTGGACTGAACCCCGAGCCGGTGCGAGGATTTTTGCTGCCCTGGAAAAAGTTGTAAATGGCGTCCCGCCACCCCCTTTGCTTTGAGAGGAATCATCACTGCCTGATCTGTACATTAGAGAGCTGGAGACAGGGTAGGGGACAGCGAAGTATTTAGGGCCTTGAATTCACAATTTGACAATGTCGAGTTATAGCAACATCTGTTCACAAGACTATCACAGAAAAATACACTCTTGAGGGGTTCCATTTCAGAAAATAAGGAGGAATCAGACTGTATTAAAAGTTTTAATTTGTCGTTTTTAATGTCTACTCTAAACAAATTTAAGAGACCAACAAATAGGTTTTATTCAATAGTTATCTATTTAAACCACTAGCTAAATGTGTGCCTTTTGATGATGGTAACATTTTACATATTATTTATTTTTTGTTTACCATAACATGCAGATGCCATTTTGTAATTTAAATTAATAAATAAATTGAAAACCTAACAACAACATTCAGTGAAATTGAAAATATAGTGTTTATCTTTAAATAGAAATCTTTACCCACAATTCCTATTTACTGTATGCAAATAACACAATCTACCGCTACAAAAAAATGCACAACTGCTTTAGGGAGCCCAGAGCGAATCTCCCAAATGGTGGGAAGCAGAAGAGGACGATATTTGCTAAGTTTTAACACAAGTTTGAATTTATGTCCATTTGGGAGACAATCATAGTTTGGGTTAAATCAGCTTTTAACAATTCGATAAAGAGCTACAATCCTGTTGCCATTTTGATCATTGAATTTTATTTCGCCATTTCTGTCTCTTCAATGCTGTAGTCTGAGGATTATTATTATTGGCGTCATCGTCGTTGTTGCCTGTGTTATTGTTGGACCATGTTGATTGTCAGACTTTAAGACCGAACATCACTAGTATGCGAAAGGAATATCTCTCTATTATATAAAAATAAACTTGGGATGAGACGAGACCTGTTCAGAGAGACCCACGAGACTAGACTTTTGCCAAGAGATTTAGCCACACCTGGGGCCGGAAAAGTAAAACATTGTAAAGAATTCAAAAACTTTGGCGCGATACACATGCAGAGCAGGTTAGAGATAATGGAAGTAGGAAAATTCGAAAGTCTCAAAAAAATTAGAGTAAAGATCGCATTAACGCAAACAAACATAAAATATTATTCGGTGAAATACAGTAATGGAACAGCGAAAAGAGATCGAATAGTGTTTGAGGATATCTTTAGGAAAGAGGGACAAGTCAGTGAGACAAAAGGACAGCTGCTGTACAGGCTTTTCAACATTCAAAGTGCCGCACGAGATGCAGATCACGTCGCACAGCAGCAGCAGGAAGCCAGCAGCTGATCGAGCAAAGTAGAGGTAAAAAAAAAAACCTGTTATTTGTCTCCCATTGTATCACTATTTAGGAGGGGTTTCGGTGGAGCAATCACGTCTCTTTGGGGTGCGTTCAGCCCCCCTCTACACAATGACGCATAGCACAGGCGGTGGGGGGGTTGGCGAACAAAGTGAGCAGGGGGAAAAGCCACCTAGTAAATCAATATAATCAAATATTCACTTTGAGTCTGATTGTTCGTACATCCTAAACATTTCTTTGTGTCCCAGTCCGGTCTGGGCAACTTTTTCTAAAACAAATAAAGATAGTAATCTCTACATGGGGCTGCAGTAATGCGCCTAACGTTAACCATAGTCTAATGCGATGGATGTTTCGTGACTGACATTGAGGGCGTTTTGTGCTGTTGAGGCATTACATGACTGACCTTATACAGTAGGTACTGCGGTGTGCAATTTCACTCTGTTGCCGAGAAACGTCCCTGAACTGGCGTCCCATACAGGCTTAGTATCTCTGTTGTACATGATGCTTCTGGGATAAAATTCAGCCACTTTTGATCTGCTATTGGAATATGTGGGTTCAAGTAATATCTGCTGTGATTGATGTTATTCGCTGCTTCCTATGCTGTAATAGTGATATCTAAGGTGGGGGTCTTCTGGAGAGGAGACAAGTCCAAGTAATCTCAAACATGTTAGCACCTCATACACAAGCTAGTAGTCTGTCCGGCTCTGAATTTTAGCACCACTCTGCTCCTCGTCTTCTTTCTCTCATGATAGTCTCACAGCTCCCTCCTAATGTTCTTTGATCCACTCAGTGGTTGTGAAGAATATCAGCTCTGGTTGTTCTTTTTCTCTGCGGCAAACTAAAATTGATCTTGCAAGACCATCTGATCTGTGAAGAGACGGAGGCGATGCTCTCACCCAACACTTGGTCAGAGGCATTCCTTGTTCTCATCTGTGGAGGTTTTACACTGCGGCTTGGCTGATGTCACCATCATTGTGTATTAAGGAGAACCGTTATGGCCACCTACTTTAAATAACTTATAAAATCTGAGAATTCATGTTTCTAGATCATTCATTTTTGTGTAATGTGTGTGTTTTATTTTCCACACAGCGTAACAGTACATCAGTATGGTTGTTCCCTTGTTGTGGATGACATCCTGGCATTGTGGTGTTATTGCTTATTGGATCCAGCATCCTGGGTTCAAAATCTACAGACAGTCGTGTCCATTTGCTTGCATGATATCAAGATGTCTGTGTGAGTTTACTTCCTGGTACTCTACAGTTTTTTCTTTTGTGATGGAACAGGTCACAATATAGAATTTTGAAAGCATATTATTGTGTTTTTTTGTGATCCAATTTGCATTTAAATGCAAAACAAACACTTTAAAGAGAAACGGAAGCAACAAAATTACGATAAGGTTTAAACCCCATTGCTGCCCACCCTATTACACAACCCAACCCAACCCTGCAACATTAAAATTGATAGAAACAAATCGAGAATAAAGTGAAGGGACAGAACAACATAGGGCGGCACGGTGGCGCAGTGGTAGTGCTGCTGCCTCGCAGTTAGGAGACCCGGGTATGCATGTTCTCCCTGTGTCTGTGGGTTTCCTCAGGGTGCTTTGGTTTCTTCCCACAGTCCAAAGACATGCAGGTTAGGTGCATTGGCGATTCTAAATTGTCCATAGTGGGTGTGTGTGTGCGCCCTGCGGTGGCTGGTGAACTGCCCGGGGTTTGTTTCCTGCATTGCGCCCTGTGTTGGCTGGGATTGGCTCCAGCAGACCCCTGTGACCCTGTAGTTAGGATATAGGAGGTTGGATGATGAATGGATGGATAGAACAGAAAAACATCAGCCCCATTATGAAGAAGAAGAGCTAAGAATTAGGGTATCCATACTTGGACCAAGTCTACCGTAACAGTCCAGTTATCAATATAAGAGCCACATGCACGACTGTTCCACATCACTGGCAACTCCAGAAAGAGATTCAATCAGAAACATAATCGCGAGATTTCCAGTTAGAGGCAAGGACAGTTTTTGCAGCTCTTGCCCCTAACACAAATAGCGTTTGCTGGCTAACAGATACACGAAGAAGGCAAGCAAGGGGAGGCTAATAGGAGATTATAGAAGTAGGAAAACCAGAATATAAAACTAAACACAAAAGGTCGGCACCAAAACATACACATAAATATATCAGAAATGTTCAGGAAACCAAAGTGACAATTTGGGTCAGATGACAATCACCAAGCATATCGCTAACAGGATTAACATACTGTGTAATTGTTGGACAATACTAAGTTGAGTTTGTCGATGGTTAGGGTTAGGGTTCTGTTAGGAGAAAGCACGCATAAAGATGATCCCTTCTATAACGGCACGGCAGACTTGTGCACGTGAGTAGGGCACGAGTGGGTTTCAGCCCGGCTTGGCTGAAAATTTCATAAAAGCCGAGTACATGCACAGCGAGGGGTCCGTTTTACTTGGATGTGTTCTGGAAGTCATTTGAGAGACATGGTAAGACTGGGTAAAGTCATGATGAACCCCTTATTTCATTTGCTTAAATTGGTGGAGTGAACCATAATATAGAGGCAGGACTGAGTCCTAGTATGGACTGAATTTTAATTATATTTTTTCTGGATCATTTTTGCTACACATAAATATAAAGGTATAGTGGCATTTAAATTTTTAAATTTTCTGAAAGTATTTATGATGCTTTTTTTATTTACTTGGGGACACTTTGTCAACTATCGTATTGCACTTATTTGTTATTTACTGTATTTTTAACAAAGTGGACGTTTAACTATTTTAAAGTTTTATAAAATGACTATTATAGCTTTACACAATAAATGCCTTATTTTTGCACTGCTCCACTGGACCCTTGGTCCCGTTTAATGCATGATCCCAGTGTTTTATTAAAATCTTTTTCAGGTTGAGGACACCCACATTTTCAAAAAATTTCTAAATTGAGCCCAAAGTGGTTATGGGTCCTGTTTCTCCCAATACTTTAGTGCCTTCATGAACTTGAATTGGAATAAAAGAATTTGAGAAAGTTAAGCTATCAGGGCTCCCTCCTGACTGTGTAGAATCACATTACAACAGTAACTTTTATATCTATAGTACATCTTTGTGCAAAAAAGTGTTGCTCAAAGTGCTTAAGAAGAGGTAAAAGAAAGAATAAATTATTACAATTGCAAACAACTGTATAAATAGACGATCCAATAATGGAATTATTTGGCTGGTAAAAACTGTAAAGCAGGTTTCTGGCTGTTTGACAGGCTGCTATGGCCAAATTTACTGTATGCTTTGAAAGGGCTGTTGTCTCCATTTATACTTCTCGCTGCAGCAATGGGGTATCGCAGTGATGTAGCACTGCTGTCTCCCATCAAGAAGAGCAGGGTTCAAGTCCTAGGTGTTCCCTGCATGGATTTTCCACGTTCTCCTTGTTCCCACGTGGGTTTGTTCTCTTTCCTTCCCCAAGTCCAAAGATTGCTGATGATAAATCGACCCTCATGTCTGCTTCTCTGTTCTCCCACTCCAGGGCTAGTTCATGCTTTGTACTCCATGCTTGTTGGGGTAAACTCCAGCTGCCCCAAGAGCCTCCTCTGGATAAGCAGATGGATAGTTGGATGAACTATAGCCATGTATGCAGCTGTGATTTGGAAGATGTTTTTTTTTATCAATCTTGATTTCTCAATTGTGTGCAGGACATGCAACTAATATTTATTTTGCACACCATCCATAATTTGGAAGGTTTGTTTCCGGTCCCTGGAAGAAGGAATGAAAACCACACAGTTGGGGAGAAATCTTAGCGTATTGAAAATTGGATTCCTCAAGTAAGTGCCACCATGTGCACTTGGTTATTGTGGCACATCTCAAGACAGGAAGTGTCATCCCCTCAGTGTCAGACCTTATTGTGTTGATGCAGTGAGCTGGTGACAGTGGGGTCCAAATGTGGGCTCGGTGGGTGTTTAAATGGCTCAGTCTGTGATCCAAGTGTAAAGTAATCCTGGGCAATATGATCTTAACTCTTTCAGGGCTGATGTCGACTTTTTGTCAAATTTCAGGGGTAGAAGACAATAATCAGTTGTAAACTGTGACAAAACTCGCCCTTACGTTTTAGTTTGACTCTGTTTGCTAGAAGGAAAGTTACATAGCTTTGTTGATTTAACCTCGATTCCCTACGCGTGCATGAGTAGCGAAGAGCAAACGACCTCTAAAATGGTATCGACATCTGGTGAGAAACCAAAGTACAAAGCAATATACTCCATGGACGTTTTATGCAATTTTGTTGAATAGGACTTATTGGACTCCGAGTTTGATGCAAGTGATCTGGAGATGGATATTGAAAATGAAAGTGAGGTACCAGCATCATCTGGTTGGTCCCCAGCTGATCGTAGCTGATGGGAGGACCACCACTTACGATGACAAGAGGTACAAACCATGTTGCGTCACACTGTGACCGCCATCGCCGCCCACCTGCTGTGTGATGACAGCCAGGCAGCTGGCTCACCGTGTATTCCTGCTGACCATTGAGGCACCCCCGCACAGCCACTGCTGCCAGAGATGCTGAACATGCACCAACAGCAGCCGCAGCACATAGTAGCAGACATTTTATGTTGGTTTATGTGTGAAACCATTGCTTTGTGTGCTTTTCAGAAAACTGTTTTTTTTTTTGGAAAAAATATTCAGCCCTCAAAGAGATAAGGGAGGTAGAAATAATTACACCGTGCGGGAAGAATAAAGGAGGCTGGAGGTGAAGAGGAGAAGCAGGGCTGTGCTGTGTGAATACCTCCTTTTAGATTTTGGTCTTTTGTTTTCCACATTTGTCATCTGTCACCGTTGTATTTCAGATACAGAATGGTGTCTGGGATGATGCCATGGCAGTTAGCACTCAGTAAATCACACTTCTGCAGTCCTGCACACACACACACACACACACACACACACACACACACACACACACAAATGGTTAATAAATGCCCAATTCCTGCCACCCACCTGGGAGCCTCCAGCACCTTGTAGGCTTGCATTACAAGCAAGATACCGTATGGTAAGAACTGCAGAGTCATGCGGAGTGCTTAAGGATGATTTGCAAGAAAATGTCAGGAAAAAACATAGCCATCTTGAATGCTGTTTCAAGAATTATATGATCCTTTAATTTATTGAATTTTAAAATGAGAGCACAGGGGCCAGTTCAGCAGCTGTGACATGGGCACAACTGTGTTGGAACAAGAAAAAGAATTCAGTTTGCTTCCAACAAACTCTGAGCTACTGACAGGAACAAGCAGTCGAAATGTGATGAAATCTGAGCTGTGCAAACCTCGTAAGCTGCTTAAATCAATTGTAAAAGAGAGGATTAACATGGAGTACAGGGGACAAGCTGGAAACGGGGAAAGAAAAAACAACTCTAGATGTGAGAGAAGGAAAAAAACACCTCAACAATAAAAAGATCAGCAACAAGTAAAAAGAGTAAACCTAATATCAAACAGCTAAGTAAAACATCATGAAATAAAGCTACAGGTGTGCACAGCAGACGGAGGTTTTAGAAAAGACCAATGCAGAAAATGAACTCCTTATCATACAAGCGTTGACTACAGAGGGAAAATTCCCAGAGTGGTCAGGAAGCTTCCATATAGTTATAATATTTAAACGTGGCAGAAGAAGTCCCTTGTGCCATGCAAAAGAGTGGCGTGTCCACCTGACATGTCACAGATATCCACTTTACCAGTGTTGCTGGGCCAGACCTGATTTACAGAATGAGAACATAAACTCTCCAACCACTCTTCTTCTTCTTCTTCTTTTTCTTCTTTCGGCTGCTCCCATTAGGGGTTGCCAAAGTGCATTATCTTCTTCCATATCTTTCTGTTCTCTACATCTTGCTCTGTCACACCCATCACCTGCATGTCCTCTCTCCCCATATCCATAAACCTTCTCTTAGGTCTTCCTCTTTTCCTCTTACCTGGCAGATCTATCCTTAGCATCCTTCTCCCAGTATACCCAGCATTTCTTCTCTGCACGTGTCCAAACCAACACAATCTCGCCTCTCTGACTTTGTCTCTCTACCATCCAACCTGACCCGATGCTCTAATGTCCTCATTTCTAATCCTGCCCATCCTTGTCACACCCAATGCAAATCTTAACTTCTTTAACTCTGCCACCTCCAGCTCTGTCTCCTGCTTTCTGGTCAGTGCCACCGTCTCCAGCCCATATAACAAAGCTGGTCTCACTACCATCCAGTAGACCTTCCCTTTCATTCTTGCTGATATCCATCTGTCACAAATCACTCCTGACACTCTTCTCCACCCATTCCACACTGCCTGCACTCCTTTTTTCACCTCTCTTCCACAATCCCCATTACTCTGTACTGTTGATCCCAAGTATTTAAACTCATCCACCTTCACCAACTCTACTCCTTGCAACCTCACCATTCCACTGACCTCCTTCTTATTTACACACATGTATTCTGTCTTGTTCCTACTGACCTTTATTCCTCTTCTCTCTAGAGCATATCTCCACCTGTCCAGTGACTCCGCAACCTGCTCTCTACTCTCACTACATCACACAATGTCATCAGCAAACATCACCACCACTGATCTCCTGGGATTTTCATACACAACCTTCTCTAGAGTTTACAGAGAATGGTCTGAAAAAGTGAAAATATCCATGGGTGGAAAGGCTTTGTTGATACCAGAGGTCAGAGGAGAATGGCCAAGCTGGTCTGTGTTGATAGAAAAGCAACAGTAACTCAAATAATCATTCATTACAACCAAAGTCTGTGGAAGAGCATCTCTGAATGCGTAACACATTGAACCTGGAAGCAGATGGGCTACAGCAGCAGGAGACCACACAGGGTGCCACTCCTGTTAGCTAAGAACAGGCAACTGAGGCTACAATTCACACAGGCTCACCAAAATTGAACAATAGAAGATTGGAAAATGTTTGCCTGGTCTGATGAGTCTCAATTTCTGATGGATGGTAGGATCAGAATTTGTAGACAACAAAATGAAAGCACAGATCCATCCTGCCTTGTATCAATGGTTCAGGCTGCTGGTGGTGCTGTAATGGTGTGGGGGATATTTTCTTGGCACACTTTGGGCCCCTAAGTACCAATTGAGTATCATTTAAATGCCACAGTCTACCTGAGTGTTGTTCCTGATCATGTCCATTCATTTATGGCTACTTCCAGCAGAATAACGCACCATGTCACAAAGCTCAAATCTTAAACATGACAATGAGTTCACTGGACTCAAATGGCCTCCACAATCACCAGATCTCAACCCAACAGAGCACCTTTGGGATTTGGTGGAACGGGAGATTTGCATCATGAATGTGCAGCCAACAAATCTGCAGCAGCTGTTTAATGCTGTTGTGTCAATGTGGATCAATATCCCTGAGGAATGTTTCCAGCACCCTGTTGAATCTATGCCTCAAAGAACTATGGCAGTTCTGAAGGAAAATGGGGTCCAACCCAGTACTAGTAAGGTGTACCTAATAAAGCAGCCACTGAGTGTATGTCTGGGGTCAACTCGCTAAATTCTTGGTAGAGGACAGCATTGAAATCTCTCACTAGAAAGACTATGCCTACGGGGAGGTTATTTCTAAAATCCCATCTCTAAAATTCCTCCAGTCCATGCACTGCAAGTGTAGCGATGCTGTAAACACGAGTGAAGCATCATCTCGATGACTAGAAAAATGTATTGAATTTGTGAATTCAATATTAGCAGTAAAACTTTAAAATGGATCTCTTAAGAATAACATTAAATTCAGTGTTGTGGTCTATACATATTTTGGTATATCATTCACAAATAATAATTTTACTTTTTAGGTATACATTCAGAACTGTAATGGGGTGCAGCTTCATCCACGGTACTGTATGTGGTCCTGCTGTCGGTTTAGTTGTTGTTACTCACTGCAAACAAAGCACTTAGAGTTGGTGCTCTGGAATGATCCTCATTTAGTGTCCGGGATAAAAAAGTGTTTTGCTTTTTTGACGTCACAGCTCTGTGTAGACTTCCATCCAGCTTGATCTCCTGGTCTTATCTGACACTGTCTTTTCAGGGTGAGGCAGGTTTTCCTGCAGCAGAGGTGGAAGGAGCAAGATAATGGGTATTGGAATCTGTCAGATTAGTCGTCCTCCTCTCCAGAGCAAACAGATATCAGGATAGAGCAGGTGTTCTATTCATACCAGTAACGGCGGACTGCACAATAACGTGCAGTGAATACACTTGACTTGAGCATTCCTAGTTTTCATCCTCTTTCTTTCTCTATACGTTTATCATTCGTTTGCTCAGAGGTTGATGCGCTTGCTACTTCCTGAGCAGCTCTTCCTTTCTCCACCCTAGCAGCCCGCTTCTTCTATTCTTTCGTCAGCATCTTTTCCCGTTAAAACTGATTAAGTCAGTTTTTGTATTGCAATTGCTTAGTATGGTTTTATTAATTTTTCACTTAAGCTGGCACTTAAGTCTTCAAACTGCCTCAAGAACGATTTAAAGTATGAAGAGGTAGGGGAAGTGACGGCGAAGGTGGTAGGGATGAGAACGGCTCTCGTACGCATGCACCGCACGGCCGCCCAGCTGGCTGCTGCTGAGAGTTGATTCTACAAAAAAAATAAAAATAAAAAGAGTAATAAGAATCATCACTCCAAACTGGACAGTAGAGGTCACGTAGTATATGTGTACCAAATTTCAAGACAATAATTCAAACGGTTTGCAAGCTACAGGTGATTTAAAATCCTGGGCAGACAAACGGACTGCCACGGTAGCGTATTGTATAAGAAGATTCTTCCTCATGTTTTTGACGTTTCCCATACCAGTCAGGCATGCATAGAGCCGGAACGTCTGACAGCACATTTACTATTTTCAGGTGTATTGACTACAGAAGTATCCTGTGGTCCATTGTTAACAACAGCAAAAAGACATCGCTTAACAGGAATTCTTTTGACCTCCTTTATACCTGGGTGTGACAGCACACCATTTAGTTTGAAAACACATTGTAGAGTTCATCTTTTCACAAATGTAGCTGCCAATTGTGTTAGCCGCTGCTATGGTGCACAAAAAAGTTAAGGGCTGAGTGAGTGAAGAAGAAAGAAAGACTTCTGCTGACATCCCCAAGAAGCATTTGGGTGTGCAGTGTTTTACATGCTGTCTCTGCGTGCCCAGGATTAAATAAGAGCTGCTGTGGGCCTTTGTAGTGTAGACATTGAAGGTTTGTGGAGGCCAAAGACAGCTGCAATAGTGCAAATATTCAGACAGGGATGAGTCTTGATGTGTGCGAGCCATTCCATCCTCACGTTCGGTTCATCTGTGACATTGTAACTATAACAACGACAACATTTATTTATATAGCACATTTTCATGCAAATGATGTAGCTCAAAGTGCTTTACTTGACAAAATAAATAAGAAAACAAAATTAGGGAACACTAATTAACAAAGGGTAAAAGTAAGGTCTGATGGCCAGGGAGGACAGAAAAAACAAACAAAAAAAAACTCCAGACGGCTGAAGAAAAAAAATAAAATCTGCAGGGGCTCCGTGGCCACGAGACCACCCCGCCTCCTCTAGGCATTCTACCTCATATAAATGACCTCAATCAGTCCTCATTGTATTCAGGGTTCACATGGAAGAACTTGATGATGACGGTCATGTGGACTTCTGGCTTTTAATCCATCAATGTAGGGACATCATGGTGCCCTGATCAGGTGGTGGTGGTACAGATCGCCACCACAGAAAACAGGAAAAAGAACAGCAGTGAAAGTAGGGGTTAGTATGGATTACGGAGCCACCACAAATGATAATGATAATTAATTGAATATATAGAGGATCAGGATTGAACTAAAATGAAGCTATGAGAAAGCCATGTTAAAGTAATGTGTTTTTTAGCAGTTTATTAAAGTGCTCCACTGTATTAGCCTGGCGAATTTCTATCGGTAAACTAATCCACATTTTAGGTGCATAACAGCAGAAGGCTTCCTCACCACTTCTTTTAAGTTTAGCTCTCAGAATAATGAGCAGACACTCATCTGAAGATCTAAGGTTACGATTTGGAGTGTAAGGTGAAAGACATTCTGAAATATAGGATGGAGCAGATTATTTAAGGCTTTGTAAACCATAAGCAGTATTTTAAAGTCCATTCTAAATGACACAGGTAACCAGTGTAGTGGCATCAAAACTGAAGAGATGTGCTCGGATTTTCTTCTCCTAGTTAAGATTCTGGCAGCTTCATTCTGCACTTGTTGCAATCTATTGATCTCTTTTTTGGGTGGTCCTGAGAGGAGTGTGTTACAGTAGTCTAGCCGACTGAAATCAAAAGCGTGAACTAATTTCTCAGCATCTTGCGACGTTATAAGAGGTCTAACTTTTGCTATATTTCTTAAGTTAAAAAAAGAATCAGCTGTTCTAGTAATCTGATTAATATGTGATTTAAAATTCAGGTCAGAGTTAATAGTTATCCTTAAATTCTTTAACTCTGTGACAGAGACAACAAACAGCTGGTGACAATGCACCGTTCACTTCTACCACTTGTCCAGTGATGTCCTCAAGTGCCATACTATAATCTGGCCCAATGTTTATCCACAGCCATACTTTCAAGGGAATTGCTGTCCTGCTGTTTAGGCCACAGGAAACACCTCATAAAGTGACCATTACTGAAACTAGCCATGGCTATTCCGGTGCTGTTACTGCAGTCACATTCAGTCTTTCAGTGTTCCCGATCATCTTCCAGAATCGAGTGCCGTGTCCCTCTCCGTGATCCCCCTCTTATCTTCTGGGAGCCTACTTATCCAGTGTCCTGGGAGTTGCTGCCTGCCATCTTGAACCTTCCCGTACTTGTAAAGTGTAACATGAATATTCCAGAGGTTCCTGAAATACAGAGCTCCGTGTGCTTGTGTGATGTTTTGCTGTCGATCACCCATCCGGACCCACTTATCTTCAGGGTAACATGCTGGCTACCTGACCACCTGTGTTGTGATACAGTGAGATCATTTGGGATTCACATATGTATGCTCATCCACACTTGGGGCAGTTATTTTTATGTGTGTGTCATCAGTCACACCAACAACTTCAGGAAAAGCAATGATTTGAATTTACCAGTACCTTCTGTGGAGTGGTGAGGAACCTCTGCGTAGGTTAAAAATCCATTGGTTCTGACTTACCCAAATCATCGCTATTGGCAAAGCTACATTTTCCCTGTGGCCAAAAAACGTAATGTTCCAAACACTTTCATTTCAGCAGATAGCACATGGCTGGAGCAATCACGTAACGTACAAGATTAGCTACGCATATTATTTAACTCTGTGAAATGTATAACTTTTTACAAGTTAGTTGTTGTCCAGCGTTTCACTGAATTTGCGTGCCGATCTCTCTCTGAACACCATCTTCTGGCAGCTCCTGGTGAGTTAGAACAGTTCAAGTGTTTACAGCATCGCAAGCAGATCACTAAACTAGGAAAACTGATAAAATACTTTTACTCTAAATCCTAAGATTAGGCCCAAATTTGTGTTACTCTGAGATTTTTGAGCCAGTTGGGACCTTATTCCTATTCAGAGATGCTTGATAAATACGGGAACAGGACTCTAGGTGAGTTCTCAGTGCTGTGTTAAATAGCTTAACCACCATTGATTTGTGCTTATCACAGCAGGCTATGTTTCCTAACATCCATTTAGCCTTCTCAATCACTTCTGTACGCAGTTTTGATGTGGACAGTGACGAGTCTGTTAGAATTCCTAAGTCTTATCCCATAAGACACCCTTTCAGCCTTGAGACTCCCAACCCACTGTGTATTCAAATCTAACATTTCTGCTTTCAATTGTGAAAGGAGACACAACAATGTGAAAGGGTTGAGACACCACCTTGGTGAACCCTGTATGTAAAGTAGAATGCAAAAAACATGTAACAAGTCGCTAGAATGTCTTTTCAGACCCGAGTTCAAAACAGAACTAACTCTAAAGATGGCCGAACTGCTGGTCATACAGCTTCCAGGCAGGAAGGTGTGGGTCCAGGATGGCGGACAATGGAAGGGACGTCAGAGATGGAGTGGCAGTCAGTCTTCTGTTCTACAGAGGGAGGAAGAGAATATGCATTAGCAAATAGTGCCACCCCCTGGTGTGGCAGGTAACTGCGACCACCAGAGCACTTAAGCTGTCTCTCAAGCACACTATGTGTAATGCTTTACATTTACTCACATGAAATTTCTTCTGAATTATATACAAGTCCATCTGTAGTAACTCATTCCACCTCACCACCTAGTTCTGAATCTTCTGCAAATGTAACCAACATTTAATTCAACTAATTTCTCTGACACAAAAGTGTCAGATTTGCTTTGCATTGTATTTGTCGTCATGTATTGAAATTCTAAGGGTCATATATATTGTATAAAAAATACAACAATCCTCCAGCAGCACTGTTTCCTCATTTATTTTGAAGGGCATTGCTTGGCATAAATATCTTGCTATCCAGTTGACATTTTGACATAGAAAAGATTTAAAGGCTTTTTTACTTACTTTTCTAATACCTTTGATAGCCAGGCGATCCCAATATCATTTCATCCCCAACAATTCAAAACCTTTAGGCTTTTAGGTTAACATAAATCACTGAGGCTAAGGTTGCTTCACTTCTTGAGAACACCACAACATACAATAACTGCCATTAATTTATTTTCTCTGCTAGATGAATACTTTCTGTAACAGTTGCAATGGATGTGTTTTGTACTTGGCTGCAAAACCTGAGCATGATGATTAGCAAACCACATATCTGACATGTCTTCCTGTCTGCATTAAATGGGCCGCTATTAACTGTCCTCGGCACGGATAGGAGTCCTACCACAAGGCAGTGTGACAGACGGAAAAGACCATAAAGCTAATTTGTCTGCCTTCAGCTTCATGTGTTGCATCTTTGACGCTGCAGAGAGTTAAGGGACATGACCACAGATATGACTAGAATAAACCGAGCAATTGAGAAGAAGCTGAAACAATCGAGAGTAGACTCCTTGTAAGCGTCAAAAAATAAAACATCCATTAAAGAGCGAGAACATATCAGATACCTACTGGATTGGCATCAACCAACATTACTTCAATCTGATCGTTTCCATCACACACACCAGTCATACACTCCAACAGCAACCAAGGAATTGGAGGTGCAGGGTTATTGGGCTTTGGGTCCTATGCACAGTGAGCATCGAGGATGTGGCATGTCAGAAAAAGAGCCACAATGACATCAAATGGCGGTGAAGGACATTGCAGCCTTGGAAGAGTAACTTGAGATGTTGTGTTTTGTGAGAGGCACTTGCTCAAGGACTGGAGGTCCAAGTGTCACTAGTGCTCATTTATATACCATCATCCATAAACTCCCTCTGAGCAACTGTGTCGAATACTCTGAATCTTCTACTAATGTGATGGCTGACACTCCAAAATAAAAACATTACATGTTCAGAACTTCAAATTGGTCTGCAGTCCCTCCTTCACTATACTAAAGATAGAAGGGAGAAGGCATTGGTGGAACCAAGGCCAAACCATGACAGTCCCAAATACACTGCTGATGCTTCTAAAATGGTTGCCCTTGAGAGTTGTTGTTAGTTTCCGTAAGCATTTTAGACTTTCTCGTGATGTCTCTCCTGTGGCCACTGCAGATGTTTCCCAAATGATTGAAAGGGCAAATGTTTCCAGATGTAAGGAATCTGAGTTTTGGTATCCTCATTTGGACTGTTCTCAGTTGGTTTTGTGGTTGTTTATTGTTATGATATTGTTGACTTGATGTTATTTTAAAAGAATTAAGTGGATAGAGCTGGTGAGCTTTGTTGGCTGAATGGCCTGTTCTCGTCTAGATTGTTCTAATGTTTTCTGTTGATGCCATTTTGTGTTGTATTTTCTACATGGTCACTATCATTTAGTGAGCATCTTTGCATGGTTGCGGCCATGTTGTTTACAGTTGTTATCCCTGGTGCCGGTTGAGTGAAGTGTGTCATCATGTCCCACCTACAGAATTTAAGGTCATGCACTGCAGGGCCATCTTAACGTATGGGCACAATGAACACTGGTCGGGGGTCCTAGGAGCATAGGGGCCCACAATGTTTTTGATGCCTATGTATGTTGCTGTTTTGCAATCAAAACAACGCACTTCTTTGCCCTGTGATCCTGTTAAGACGGCCCTGTGCACACTGGTCCTGACGTTAGGGATAACGTATGGCCATTATTTTTTCAGTCTCCTTTTTGTGTAATGGCTTCTTCCAGGAAGACTTTCAGCATGAGGACCTTGTTGCTACATTTCTTTTGCCATTTTGTGTTTTGGTTGTAATTGCCCCTTTTTTGTAATACCTGACTCCTTTTCTATATGCATTTTGGTTTATTTAATATTTGTATTGTGTAAGTTTTCAGGTTTTCTGCAGTACTAGGGTGTTGTACCGTGTTAGCCATTGTGAATTGTGGAGAAAAGCCAAGCAAAATGACACCTTTTATTGGCTAACTAAGAAGATTACAATATGCAAGCTTTCGAGGCAATGCAGGGAAGGGGCCTGAGTTACCTCGAAAGCTTGCATATTGTAATCTTTTTAGTTAGCCAATAAAAGGTGTCATTTTGCTCAGGTTTTCTGCTTAATTTAAATGATGTTTAATAAAGTTTATTTCCGTTTTTAACTATTTACGTGATGCGATTTGTTCATCACGTCACCACGCTCGTCACGCCGAATACGTTATGGGAATGTGACAATATAAATATTGCGCTTTGTGCTTGATCTCTCAGTGGGCACTCTTTGCTTCATGCAAATCTCTATTAGCGGTTGCTTTACTCCAACTAGGCACATGCCTCAGGTTTCTCTTTACATTTTGAACTTGTTTTTGTCCTCTTTTTTGTCTTTCATCTTGCCCTTTGATTTTGGTTGCGTGACACTTTGATCTGCCGGTTCTGAAAGCTTTGCTTGTCCCCTGACTGTGTATTTTTGCCTATATTTGTGATCCTTTTTTGTACTGTCCGTGATCCTCGGAGACTGTCTCATAACACTTTTGGCTCTCTGACTCAGCTGATGATTCAACTCCATTTTTTGCCAGTTCCTATTTGTTCATTCCATCCCCTGGTCTTTTTCTCTCTCTCCGTATTTTACTAGCACCTGCTCTCTTCCAGACAATTCATAACGCCAACGCTAATACTGGAAGCATACTGTAGATATTTTCCAATATTTAGAAAGTCCATCTAAAGCACTGCAGATTTTTTGTTTTTGTGCCTCCAAGGAAGTGCTGCCACACTCATAGCGTCGCAGGCCACCACAATGCACTTTTCTGATGTTTCTATTAAAAGCAAATATGCCTTTACAAGAGTCTACAAAATTTCCCTCCATGATTCCTGTAAGTTTGTGTTCCTTTTGTATCTTTTTTTTTTTTTAACTTCCAAGCACACATCTACTGTTCTTTGAAAGTATCTGCAGAAGCAGGCAACTTTTTTGGTGCCATTTTGTAATGCCTAAATAATTAATAAGCACTTTTCAAAGGCAGAAAAGGTAAGCGGCTGAAAGGCTTTCTCTAAGAAGGCTACGGGGTGATTATTTGTGGCTTTTAATCTCTGTTTAAACAGTTCGCTGTGAAGTCTCTAAATCAGTGCAACAAAGAGTTATTTTTAACATTTCTATTAAGAGCTCAGCCTGGCTTTGTTGTCTGACTGCCTGGTGGTGGATTGTAGCGGCTCGTTAATGATTTATAGCCTGCTTGGCTTTTGTTGTCAGGTATAGCAGAAGAGATCTATAGGCGCAGAGTTTTCATGAGGTCACCATCCCACCAAAGGCACCCTGCTGAATTTCTAGTATGGTGCATTTTTCTGGCCTTTCCTATAAAGATTTCGCATCTAAGAAAGCGAGTCTAGAAATCACCTTAAATGAAGATGGCCTTTAAAATGTACTGAAATAACAAATTGCTATTGAGTACATTTTATATTATCAGTTCCAAGCTTGTCTTCACAAAACCAAATGTTAAATTTTTGATACTTAGAGCAAAAAAAAAAATAAAAACATATTTGCCTTGTGGCCATGAACTGGATAAGCGGGTTTTAAAATGCATGGTTCATTTACTCAGGGGTCAAGTGGTGCTCACTTAGAGAGGTTTTTAAAGCAGTGTGTCATTAGAATCTGTTCATTTTCTGACACCAAACATAAAAAGAACCCTAAGATTGTTGTCCAACATGCAGTGAAATGTCATTTCTAGCATTCAAGTTCCATTAGAAGCTACATAAGCCTAAACATTCATAAGGCTGTATTGCATATAACGCTACTACATGAAGCCCCCCAGAGAGTTTTCCTTATTAGGGATGACATTACAAACTTCATGAGACTATACTATTGCTGTATCTCTATGTAAACCTATGTAAATCTATGTAAACACATCGTTAAAACAGAAATGTTTTTCATGATTCAGTAATAAATGACAAAATGTAGACATGAACTGTAGAATGTGTGAAAGTTGATGGCCAAATATCAAATAAACACTTCCATAAAAGGTACAAATGCAATACAACAGCTTCTGTGGTGCAGCGGTAACAACTGCTGAGTTATAATCCAGAGGTTATGAGTTCAAAACCAGCTTCCCCACAAATTTACTGTTTTGAGTAGTGAGCTGCTCTTATTGTTAATATTATACAATAAAAACATACATTTGATTTGTGTCTGTAACAGCCGGTGTAAATTTATAGGATTTGTAAAAGTTAGCTTTTTTTTTTTTTGCTTTTATTCTCTCACTCACAATCACGATACAACACCCACCCCAGATCTGACACGGTTACTTTTTACTGGGAATAACTGTAGATGTGTGTGGTGTTTTGAGACAATGGAACTGGAAATTCTCTGATCTAGTGGGATAAAAGCCGACACACAAACGCTGGTGAATCTGCCTTCTTCGTATCTCACCGTTACTTGAATTCAGTTTTATTGAGTGTTCCTGCTCACGCTGAATTAGTATGCGCCTTATGATTCATAAAATCGCATTGACAAAAAAACAGAGACATAGGTATATATGATATTTGGAATAACTCATTTTATGACCTTTCGGAAAACATTGTGGCACTGATGCAACATTATTCATATTCGTTCGCATGCCTTTATGCGCTTGTAATCAGTGATCGCGTTTTTTTTTTTCCATTCTTGCCCTATCTCCACATTTTGGTGCATGGTGGTGTTTCTTTTATACTCCAGGACATGCAGAAGAAAGAATAGTACAGAGAGGTCAGTTCCATGCCATATGCAATCATCAAATTCAAATGTTAACAGTTCCCACACACCCAAGGACCGTCCTTCTTATATTTATGACATGTGCACCTGTTGCAATGTACACACCTCTCTGTGCTGTGTGGTTCCTATTACACTGAAGGAGCACCTGACACTGACTGACTCATTTTGCTTTCCTGGGAGAAGCGGCGATCTTGGAACAGAAGCTTGTCAATGTTGCATCCTCTTTTTCTTTTTCCATTGCCACCTTTGCCACAGTTCAGTACATGAAGTTTCTGTTTTGCTAGATCTGCTGTGGACAACTGTAACTGGAAGCACATAATGTGAAAAAAAAATTCCCACAACAGAGTTCCAAACTGCCTCTGGAAGCAGCAGCAACATAAGAACTGTGGGTCAGGAGCTTCATGAAATGGGTTTCCATTGATGAGCAGCTGCACACAAACCTAAGATCACTATGCGCAATGCCAAACATCTGCTGGTTTGTGTAACACACAATGCCATTGCAGTGTAAACGTGTTGCCTGGAGTGATGACTTGCGCTTCAGTACAGGGGCCGTCTTGGTTTGGTGAATGCCAGGAGAACGCCAACTTCTGGTCTGCAGAGTGTCTACTTTAAAGTTTGATGGAGGAGGGATATTTTTATTAGTAGAGGTCTTTATTGAAATTCCAAAAGGAGGGATGGAGTGGTGCCCTGTCCAGATTTTGTTCCAGCTTTGTGCCCTATGCTAGCTGGGATAGGCTCCAGAAGACCCCCCACAACCCTGTTCAGGACTAAGCAGGTTAGAAAAGGTGCTATATGTATAAAATGTATTATTGTTAATATTAGTAGTGGCACTAAAATGACTGACTGACTGGCACATGTGGAATAGTGGATAAAATGCCTCTAGGCAAGAAGTCAGTACTGTTGTTCTTGTGTGAAAGGTGCAGGTTTTGGCTAAAAGAGAAACGCAATTCATTTTGTATATTTTTCGGCAAAGTGAAACATTGAGTTTTGCTGCAGATCATTTCGCTCAGTACTATATGTAATCAGCTCCACACCGGCAACGTCTCACCCAGAAAACAACTATAAAAAGCAGTGCGGTGATGAAAACAACTCTAGGAAAATGTTTTAAAAACGCAATGTAAACTTATTGCAACTGCACAGGAGCCAATTATAGTTTTCACGATACTTAATCACACAACACTTATCTATTCAGGGTTAATTTCATTTGAAACTATCACGTTAGTTATATTAACTAGTTAGTTATATTATTATATTATATATTAGTTAGTTAGTTATCACTGAACATCGTCATTTCCAGGCAGAGGAGTAGGTAGCTTCAGTGTCAGACTTTTGTCACCATCCTGCTCCACTGACAGACTGAGGAGATCGTTCCTCCCCACACTATTATTATTATTATTATTATTATTTATGCGACTCTTCAATTCCACCCGGGGTAGTAAATGCTAACATGACTCAAAGTTATTGTCTGCTTTTTTTATTTTAATTTTTTTTCATTTTTATTACTATTTAATTTAATATTGTTTCTTTGTATCAGTATACTGCTGCTGGATTATGTGAATTTCCCCTTGGGATTAATAAAGTATCTATCTATCTATCTATCTATCTATCTATCTATCTATCTATCTATCTATCTATCTATCTATCTATCTGTCTATCTAGTTTTTTGATGGGACTCTGATTTCCTCTCAATTCTTATATTAGGCTATTACCATTGTTTTATAACTTGTTTTGTATTTGAATGATCTTTATTACCCGCCCTGCTGTCCTGTGTTTATTTGCTTTGTCCTGTTGTTTCCTTTTGTCAGTCTCCTTGTGATGGCACTCACTCTGGACTGAGCTGTATAAAGTAAAGGCTGATTACATTTTTTTTTTTAATGTAAACTTTCTCTGTTTTCCAGGTGGTACTGATCTCCAGCACTCAGGATGATGGCTTTGCCCATCAGAGAACCACCCCAGAGGCGCCGCTCTTTCGGCCCTGTGTCCCCCAAGCGCATCTACAGGAACTTGTCGGTCCGACTCAGAGGAGGGACTTCATCGGATCACTTGCAGGCATCTGCTGTTGTCAAGGCTGAGAGAGGATGGCATAGGAAGTCCGTTCCATCAGTGAGTTACTTCTTTTTTTCTGCCATGGTCAAGTGGTAAGGGAAGGGGGTGAGGTGCTTTTTTTAAAGTTTTGAAACACGTGTCAGCAGTGACTTTGAAATCTTCTTCTAAGAAGCAGAACTTGGTGTTGAGTGCTGTAGTTTCTTTTCCTTTTCAAGGCAGAAATGTTCAGACTTGTAGTGTGTTGTGAAAGAAAGGAATGGGCATCCAAAATCCCACTCAAAAATCAACACTGGCAGCCTAACCCCAAATGAAAAGGGCAGGGTTTCAGGCCTAAACAGGCCCAAAATGGAGCTTAGGCTTTAAAAGACTGCATAAAGCCCTCTGACCTACAAAAACTAATAAAAATTCAAAGATTTATTAAAGACTAACTGTATTACATTTCCTAAAGTAATGGCCGTTGATTATAGTGCTGTTTATTGGATGTATCAGAAATATTATGTAACTGAGTACTTTTCTGTGTACAATATTTATTTATTTGTTACTTTATTTATTTTTTACCACAGCTTAATTTTATTAGTTCATTGGCGCTCCTTACTCTTGAACATGCTACATACAATTGCCCAGGAGTAAAACGTTTGTGCCATAGGTCCCTTCTTGCTTTTCCAAATGACTGACCTTAGCTGTTGTTGATGGTCATTGGAAAAACACAATTTTACAGGAAACTCTGTTGTTTTGAAACCAAATGTGTAATTAGTAGGAATAATTGGGAAGCTGCATTATAATTATAATTTCACTTTCTAGAGCTGTGGTTCTCAAACTGTGGGGCGTGCCCCCCTAGGGTGGCACTGAAGCTGTACAAGGGGGGGCATCGAATAAATGAACAAGACATCAAAATTAATTTTTTACATTTTCATTTCAAATTTAAATTTGCAAGCATATAATCACAATAAATGCATTATAACTAAAATTAAAATAAAACATTTCTAAGGTATAGATCTAATGACTAATATGTGCCTGCTTTAAAGTACACAGCCTGTCCAGGTTTGATTTGATATTCGAGATATCGAGACATTCTGAGCTCCTTTTCTATTTGAAGTTTGTTTTTATGATGAGCGGCGCCGCTGCTGCTGCTTTTATAGTCGTGTATTTCCAATCCAGAAAGTTCGAGACGTATCGGTATCTGTGGCGAACATTCGGCTAACAGTAGATCAGGTGATAATGCAGCGTGACTGCACCGCATTGGCAGCGTAGCCAAAATTGCCAAATTGAGTTAAATAATTTACTGTGTATTGGGTTATTTTCATGATACAACTAACAGCGGTATAATATTTATCCGACGAAAATACCTTCGTCTCGCGCAGATTGACTTCATCGATGTCCTCGTTTACGAGATTTTTAAAAATTAAAACATATTTAATCGTTTCTTTACATAAGAAAATAATTAAATAAGAATAAATAATTTATTCTTTGTTTTTGGGATTAAAATTACTACCAAAAACCACACAAGGCATTTTACCAGTTATTAAAGCACTTTAAAAAAAATAAATTGCAAATATTTCATCGAAGTTAGCCAAACACACGCAAATCCTATGAAAGTAAAAATGATAGGATACCGCGACACGGCACGAGTATCATACCTTTGTTTGTTGTATCATGGGTTATCTACCTTATATTATGCAGGGGGCGCAGAATTATTCCAGGTAGAAAAGGGGGGCGCGAAATACGAAAGTTTGAGAACCTCTGTTCTAGAGCTTGGATGTCGAACTCTGGGCCTGGAGGGCCTCAGTGGCTGCAGGTTTTCATTCTAACCATCTTCTTCATTAGTGACCAGTTTTTGCTGCTAATTAACTTCTTTTGTCTTAATTTTAATTAACTTGACTCAGGCCCCTTAGTTGTTTCGTTTTCCTTAATGAGCAGCCAAACAATAATGAGAAACAAACAAGCCGCCACATGACCAGCTCACCTGTGCCCATCAAACAATACCTGAAAATAAAGAAAGGTCGTGGTCACGGTAAGGTTGATCTCTTAGGTTGCCAAAACACTTTGACGGTGTTCTTAGAAAAAACAGAAAATCAACAGTTCTGGAAATGTCTTCTGTGGCAGAATGAGAGTGGCAACAAGTCATGGAATTAAATAACGGGTTTAATTATCAGTAAGAATCGGGTTCTCATTAAGAGATTGGTTGGAGTTTGAAATCTGTCGGCTCATTTCACATCTCCTTTCTGTTTGGCTGTCGTTTAATCAAGAAAGGAATAAATTTAGGGGACTGAATCTTTAAAAACAGGGCTACTAAATGAAGGGAAAAGGAGTTAATTAGCAGTGAAAACTGCTCACTGATTAGGAAAAGGGTTAGAATGAAAACCTGCAGCCACTGCGGCCCACCGGGCTCAGAGTTTGACACCCCTGTTCTAAACATTTTGGGGTTTTTAGATCAAAAGCAACATGCCCTGAATCATGGTTTATTTAAACATATTACATACGACATTAACTTCTACAGGCTGAACATTTACGTGGGACGTACAATGAATTGAACATTTTAGGCACTGCATAGATAAAACAGGTAAATAATGTACAATGTGCCAGTGCTTGAAGTGGAACCAACATGCTGGCACTACTCTGTTTAGTCCGCATCGTGCTCCATTTTGCCTTTCGTTATTACTTTAACACGACAACATATTAGTCGAATGAGGGCTGGGATAGTCAGAGTCTCGCACTGAGCTAACATTTGATCAGGGTTGGGGTGGTTCGGAGATGGGGGTACGCCTATAGCGACCCAATAAAAATCAATGCAGTGTCCATCTCTTGTATGTTCTGTCAGTGGGCATCTCATTTACAGAGCATACCAAGACATGCCATGACTCCTGGCTTGTGTTGTGCCTAAGGCTTGATGTTAGCTAAGAAACACAGCACCTCTCACAGTATGTACAGTATACACGTCTATACAGTTAGGTCCATAAGAATTTGAACATTGATACTAGTTTCATAATTTTGGCTCTGTGTACTACCACAATGGATTTGAAATGAAGCAATCAAGATGCTATTGAAGTGTAGGCTTGGCAGTTTTTATTTAAGGAGTTTAACAAAAACATTATGAGCCATTTAGAAAAGACAGACATTTTTATACATGTTCAATATTTATACAAACTAATATAATCATAGATATAATGATCACTTCCAACACTTGGTTGAAAATCATTTACATGACTGAAGTCTGACCCCATGGCCATCTCCAAGTGTTGGGTTTCCCCCCTAGTGATGCTTTGCCAGGCCTTTGCTGCACTTGTCTTCAGGTGCTGCTTGTTTGTTGGACTTTCCGCCATTACTTTTGGCCACAGCAAGTGAAATTGCATGTTCAGTTGGGCTGAGGTCAGTTGATTGACTTGCTCATTAAAGAATATTCCACTTCCTTGCCTTGAAAAGCACTTGGTTTCCTTTCACGGTCTGTTTTGAGTCCCTGTCCATTTGTTCTGTGAAGTGTCGTCCAGTGTCAGTTTTACAGCAATTGTCTTGCTCTGAGCAGACAGTAAAACTCTGTACATTTCAGAAATCATCCTGCTTCTTCTGCCAGCTGTCATATCATCAATAAACTCCAGTGCCCCACTTCCATTGAGAGTCAACTACACATGCCCATGACATAACACTGCCTCCACCATGTTTCACAGATGATGGGGTATGCTACAGATCATGGGCTGTTCCTTCTCTTCTGCATACTCTTTTCTATCAATCATTCTGATATATATTGATGTTAATTTAATTTGTCCAAGAAAACTGTTCCAAAATTGGACTTTTTTTAATGTTTTCTGGCAAAATATAATCTTCCCTTCCTATGCTTGAGACTTACCAGTGGTTTGCACCTTGAGGTAAACCCTCTGTGTTTACTTTCATGAAGTCTTCTCTTGATTGTAGACTTTGGCAATGATAGGTGTACTTCCTGAAGAGTGCTCTTGGTTTGGCTAAATGTTGACAAGGGGTGCTTCTTCAGCAAGGACAGAATTCTGCAGTCATCCAGCACAATTGTCTTCCATGGTTGTCCAGGCCTTCTGGTGTTGCTGAGCTCACCATTGCGTTCCTTCTCTTTAAGAAATGGTTGATTTGACCACTCTTGGTGTTTCTGCTATGTCTCTGATGGCTTTGTCTTGTTTTCTTAGCCTAATGATGGCCTGGTTTTACTTGCATGGACTTGCATATTGAGAGTTCACAGCGGCAGCTTCCAAATGCAAATTCCACACTTGGAATCAACTCCAGGCTTTCTACCAGCTTAATAGTTGATGAAATCATGAGGGTCCTGCTCCCACCTGACTATGGAATAGCTTGTCAGACAAAATTGTACAAATACTTTTGAGCCCCTGAAAATGGGGGGACTATACAGTATATAAAAATGGCTGTCATTCCTAAATGGCTCCTGTGATATTTCTGTTAAACCCTTTGAATTAATGCTGAAAGCCTACACTTCAAGAATGAAGGTTTCTTTTCTATGCTTGGCTGAGATCCAGGGCTTTGAAATGCAAATGCTCGATTTGAATGCTGGTATTTTTGCTTGCAGTAAAACAAATGTGAAACTGGAACATGGCATATATGCTAAGAAATAATTTTTGGCCCATATCTTTGACTTCAGTCTGAAACACTTTGAGAACAACACCTTGCACCAAACTCATAATCAGCATGCCATCATCTTCCCACTCACGGGAAACAAGTTACAGTGGATGTGCAAATACACATCTTAAAGGAAAAAATAAATGCTATCTAAATCATCCTATTTATTACTTTTATGCCACAGAAAAATAAACCGAGCGGGAGCTCACGCTGTACATACCTCTTTCCAGACTAAGCACGACTGGGGTGAGACATGCAAAGCCATCAAGTCATGGCACAGGGGCAAAGGACAGTAATATGTATACAATAAATAAAAAAATATAGAATAAAAATATATTAAAACAATTTTATCATAAACTAAATTCAATATTGTTCAATTTCCCCAAAAGCCCTCATTTATTTGATAAGTTAAATAAATCCCCACACAAGCCATGGCCTGCTGTTATCCTGCCCGTTCTTCAAATGTAAGTACATTCTGCTCTTCAGCTTCAAACACAGTGAAAGGCGCTACATACTTTAGTGACTGACTGACCACACAGGAGGAAGGCTTATCCTCTTTCGTGGCCCAGCTAGGGTTTTCTCCTCTAATTAGGGTTCAAATTAACATTTTTAAGTCATCTTTATTCATTTTTAGCTCTTTTGTATCCATTAGGTTTGTTTGTGTTTTGTAGATAGATAGATAGATAGATAGATAGATAGATAGATAGATAGATAGATAGATAGATAGATAGATAGATAGATAGATAGATACTTTATTAATCCCAAGGGGAAATTCATATAATCCAGCAGCAGTATACTGATACAAAAAACAATATTAAATTAAAGAGTAATAAACATGCAGGTAAAAACAGACAACAACTTATTACATAAATTATGTTAGCGTTTACCGGGGTGAAATTGAAGAGTCGCATAGTGTGGGGGAAGAACGATCTACTCTGTCTGTCAGTGGAGCAGGACGGTGACAATTTAGCTCTGTAGGTGGTCCCCCATGGAGTGGGTCTGCCTGCCAATCACTGCCAGGTGCTCCCCTCTGCCCTATAAATTGGTGGGTCTGGGAGTTTTTAGTGAGTTCTTGTGTTATTTTTTTCTTTGTTTGTGTTTTTTGATTTCTCTGGAATTTTGACTTATGTGCTCTGTTTTTTGACTTTGCCTTGGATTGCCTTGTGTTTTTAGGCAACTCCATTTTGCCTTTGTGCTCTACAGAGCTTCACTGCTTGACAGAGCATTTTTGTGAAGAATAAAACATTTCTATGTTTGTGAAATTTCTGTGTTTGCCCGTTGGCCTAGCCCGGGTTTGGCAGTATATCCCCCTCTAGTGGGTATTATTGGAAGTGCTTTTGCAATGCTTTGGGACTGCCATGTAAAACAGGGTTCACCAAGTCCAGTCTTGAAGGACCAACGTCACTGCAGGTTTTCATTCTAACCCTTTTTTAATTGAGTTTTCTGTTTGTGCTGTTAATTAACTTCTTGTGAATTCATTTTAATTGACTTGTTTTTTAAGATTTGTTCCCCTGGATTTAGATAGATAGATAGATAGATAGATAGATAGATAGATAGATAGATAGATAGATAGATAGATAGATAGATAGATAGATAGATACTTTATTAATCCCAAGGGGAAATTCACATGCTCCAGCAGCAGCATACTGATACAAAACGTTATTAAAGAGTGATAAAAATGCAGGTAAAACACAATAACTTTGAAT
Organism: Polypterus senegalus; assembly: GCF_016835505.1. Lineage (NCBI taxonomy): Eukaryota > Metazoa > Chordata > Cladistia > Polypteriformes > Polypteridae > Polypterus > Polypterus senegalus. The sequence goes on from NC_053163.1 coordinate 31,110,552, forward strand.
AATGTTAACGTTTACCACCCCGGGTGGAATTGAAGTCGCATAGTGTGGGGTCTCATCAGTCTTTCAGTGGAGCAGGATGGTGACAGCAGTCTGTCGCTGAAGCTGCTCCTCTGTCTGGAGATGATCCTGTTCAGTGGATGCAGTGGATTTTCCATTATTGACAGGAGTCTGCTCAGTGCCCGTCACTCTGCCACGGATGTCAAACTGTCCAACTCCATGCCTGCAATAGAGCCTGCCTTCCTCACCAGTTTGTCCAGGCGTGAGGTGTCCTTCTTCTTTATGCTGCCTCCCAAGCACACCACTGCGTAGAAGAGGGCACTCGCCACATCCGTCTGATAGAACATCTGCAACATCTTATTGCAGATGTTGAAAGACGGCAGCCTTCTAGGGAAGTATAGTCGGCTCTCTTACACAGAGCATCAGTATTGGCAGACCAGTCCAATTTATCATCCAGCTGCACTCCCAGATATTATAGGTCTGCACCCTCTGCACACAGTCACCTCTGATGATCATGGGGTCCGTGAGGGGCCTGGGCCTCCTAAAATCCACCACCAGCTCCTTGGTTTTGCTGGTGTTCAGTTGTAGGTGGTTTGAGTCACACCATTTAACAAAGTCCTTGATTAGGTTCCTATACTCCTCCCCCTGCCCACTCCTGATGCAGCCCACGATAGGCGTGTCGTCATTGAACTTTTGCACGTGGCAGGACTCCGAGTTGTATTGGAAGTCCGATGTATATAGGCTGAACAGGACCGGAGAAAGTACAGACCCCTGCAGCGCTCCTGTGTTGCTGGACCTGCAGTTCCTGAGACGCACATACTGAGGTCTGTCTGTAAGATAGCCCATGATCCATGCCACCAGGTATGAATCTACTCCCATCTCTGTCAGCTTGTCCCTAAAGAGCAGAGGTTGGATGGTGCTGAAGGCGCTAGAGAAGTCCAAAAACATAATTCTTACAGCACCATTGCCTCTGTGCAGGTGGGAGAGGGATCGGTGTAGCATATAGATGATGGCATTTCCGCTCCCACCTTCTCCTGGTATGCGAACTGCAGAGGGTTGAGGGCGTGGAGGACCTGTGGCCTCAGGTGGTGAAGGAGCAGCCGCTCCATGGTCTTCATCACATGTGACGTCAGAGCGATAGGCCAGAAGTCATTCAGCTCTCCAGGACGTGATACCTTTGTGACTGGGGTGATGCAAGATGTTCTCCAAAGCCTCGGGACTCTCCCCTGTTCCATGCTCAGGTTGAAGATGCGCTGTAAAGGACTCCCCAGCTCCAATGCACAGACCTTCAGCAGTTGTGGCGATACTCCATCTGAGCCCACTGCTTTGCTGGCACAAACGATTTCTTTATCGTTCCTCTGAATTGCTTCATTTCTTTCCATAAATGGCACCCAAACAGAAATGAGATGTGAAGTGAGTGAGCCAACAGAAAACCACCTAAGTCAGGGCCTCAAAATCCAACCAATTTCACTCCAATCAGCTGCTTAATAAGGTGCCAATTCTTGTCGTTAATTAAACCCATTCCTTAATTCCATGGCTTGTTGCCACTCTCGTGGTGCATTAGCAGACATTTCCGAAATTGTTGATTTTCTCTTTCTAAGATTACTATTAAAATGTTTTGGGGCGCGAGCAAATCGAAATTCCTGAGACCTTCACCTTTCTTTATTTTCAGATATTGTATGATGGACACTAATTGTTTTGGCTCATTTTGTATCTCATTATTGTTTGGCTGCTAATTAAGGAAAAAGAAACAATGAAGGAGGTTGAGTCGTCGAGAGCGAGTCAATTAAAATGAATTGAATAGACGTTAATTAGCAGCAAAACAGGCCACTCATTAAGAAAAGGGTTAGAATGAAAACCTGCAGCCATAGTGGACCTCCAGGACTGGAATTGGTGAACCCTGATGTAGAAGACTGCTTAGTGATTCTGGAGTGGGTTTTGCCAAGAAGTGTGGCACAGTGGTTAGTCACTGAACACTAAACACTGGGGAACCAGCCTGCGCTTCACTTATAAATTAACATCCCAGTCCCAAACCTGCTTAATGAATGGTACCAGTCCATCGCACACTGAGCCACTTAATGCAACACATTTATCTTTGAGAATATGAAAGCTGGAGTAGACATGTAAACACTACACAAAAATGGCATGGGGTTCAAACATTAAGTCCTCGGTTTATAGCTTTGGAATATAATAGTGTTCTGACATTATGAACAAAAATGAATAATGGCCTTAGTTGCTGGCTGGGCTGTCTGTTTAACACCCTTTCCCTGGCTTCCTCTCACAGATTTCTGAAAACGCTGTGTGTGTGTGTTTACATGTGTATTTCCATCCGGATTTCATCACACCACAAACAAGTGGCTAACCCCAAAGGCAGCCAGCAGATGTGGAACATGGACGACATGAACCCTTATATGTTGCAAGAGCTACAACAACTTAATAAATGGGCTACCGCATGTGAATATTTGCCAAATCCTTGTTTTTACCCAGCAGGCTTGGCCACTTGCTAACACCGGCACTGGGTGGGGCTGGGGTTTGTGATTTACAACCTTTGATGACAGACAAACTGCCAGCAGGCTTGTGGTGAAGGGAAGCAGAAGGCGTGCTGATCAAAGGACATGGTTTATGTTTTAAAGCACAGCTGAGGAGGCCTTACCAAAGACTCGGAGCCTGTTTACCAAATTGAATAGTTTTTTTCTCACTGTGTCGTTTTTTTCTTTTTTTTTGTTGTTGTTGACATCCATTACGAAGTGGATGATGGTCTCATCTTCACAAGTGTGTTTAAGCTTTTCATTCCTATTAAAGCTGTCTACTTCTGGTTGCTGTGTCCAGTCTCAAATGGACCTCCCAACCACAATAACTACAAATCTATGGGCAGGGTGGGATTGGCGTCTGCTATGTTTCATGTCGCAGATCATCAGTCTACATTTAATCAATGAATTTTACTCCTATGCGTTGCCTTCTTTATAATGAACACTTTCTTACACTTCCCACTGCTGCCTCGCAGCTCTAACGTTTAGAATTTGCATCCCAACCAAGTGTTAAGATTATCCATGGGTCTTTCAGCTTTCCTTCCATATCCTGAAGGTGATTCTAAATTGGACTTGAGTATATGTGTGTGTGTGTATGTGTGGGTGCTACCAAGCCCCAAACCCTGGACACAACCAACAGAAATACAGTCACGGGTTCAAAACATTGGTTTTTAAAGATACCTCATAAAGGTTTCTGCAGAAGTATCAATAGTAAACTATAATTCTTATTCTTTCTTCCTTCCTTCTCATCTCTCTCTGTCCACCCTCCCTTCAGTGAGTGTTTAAACTTAAGGTTTACACCGTGCTTTGTTTCCGCAGTAGCTGCACTTATGAATATGCTTGTATGCGTCACTTGTTTCATATTCTTTTCTTGCCTTCTCAATTGTGTAATGCGTTTTTTGAACAGGTTTCATTCATCGAAGTGATCACTACCCAAATCAGTACTCGTCAATCTAAAATGTTTAACAGGCATTCCCGGTATTAAGTTGTGGATTTGCCTGCGAATATTTAGCGGCAGCGTGTCTATGAACTTCATTTAAACTTAAGCTCTACACCTTGCTTTCCTATTGATATGTCTACAAAGGCTTGTTCAGCGTCAGAGGGTTGTTCATTTCCTACTGCATCAATAAGCAGCTCGTCTTCCTCTTTATCTGAGACATCACACACTGCATGCACGGGTTTACCTTTCCCAGTCCTGCAAAGTCAGTTCATGTGAGCCGCTCGGAGTACATACATCGAAAGTTCTCAGCTGTGCTTGTGCTATCTCGTGCGATCTTGCGATGTCCACGGCTTTATTTAATGTTAGCTAAGACCCGGCACTTAAAAGTTTCTCTCGCACTTTCGCTGAGTTTGTGCCAAACACTAGTCTGTCCCTGACCATCTCATCTTCGTTTGCATAAGCACAGTCCTTCACCTGCGAATATTTCGCGGCAGCGTGTCTATTGGATAGCTGCTGACGGATGTCCTTATATGGGCAGGCACTCAATTACGTGGGAGGTGTGACGATGAGGGACGCAACTCCACCTCACACGGCAACCGAGCTGCAGGCTATGGCTGTATATATGTACGTAACTAGGTTCCAGTTATGACTGTTACGCGTAGAATTTCAAAATGAAACCTGCCTAACTTTTGTAAGTAAGCTGTAAGGAATGAGCCTGCCAAATTTCAGCCTTCTACCTACATGGGAAGTTGGAGAATTAGTGATGAGTCAGTGAGTCAGCTAGTCAGTCAGTCAGTGAGGGCTTTGCCTTTTATTAGTATAGATGCTATCTAATTGTGGCGAAATAGGTGGAAAATAAGTGAAGAACTCCTTGTGCTTTTGTTTCAGAGAACCAGGAAGAAGCCCTTCTAATTAATCAGAAAATGTAAAGTCAAAAAAGCAAGTGGCTAACACCTCAGATGCCTGGTTGATGTTCATCCTAAATCCTCAAGCACTGGCAAATCAAACTAAAGAAATCTGTGTTCACTTTACAGCTCAGTTCCTCCTGTTGTGTCGACTTTGTGTATTTTCTTCAGGTTTCTTCTTGTAGTCCACGGTTATTAGATGTACCGGCAACCTCACAGCGCTGCAGTGTTTTTACTGCCATTGTAAATTTCCAAGAGTCTGTGTTCAATTTGTGTTCCAATCACTTTGTGGAGTTTGTGAGTGTGCCCTGATGGTGGGCTCCAGCCTTGTGTTTGGTACTTTCAGGTGAGGCCCTTGCTCTCCATAGCCATGCAACTGTAAATGGATAGATGGATAGAATCTGTCATCATGAGAAATGTTCATGTAGCCATCTAGAAACCTGCATTTCCTGGCCTCAAGCAACAGCTTTTATTCAAGTTGGTTTTGCTTTTTTAACACTGATAAAAAGAAAGACGCTTTAATGTCAGAGTGAAAACAGATCTCTGCAAAGTAGTCTAAATAAATTTACAAATATAAAACAGAAAATAATTGCTCACATAAATATTCACTACTTTTAATATGACAGACCTAAGTCATCACTGGGGCAGCCACCTGGTTTTAGAAGTTCCACAGCTCACTGGAGGTCACCTATCTGGGGTTTTAATTGATTGCAGTACTACTGAACCACATCTAGAAGGACCAACTTGTGGTGTGTCAGTGTGGTGGCCTAACCTACACAATGAAGACTAAAACACTCCAAACATCTTCATGAAAAAGTGATTGAAAAGTACAAGTCAAGAGATGGAGACAAGAAAACATCTAAAGCACTGAATATCCCATGGAGTCAAGTTAAATTAATCATTAAGAAATGGAAAGAGTATCACACCTCGGGAGAGCAGGCCATCCACAAAAACTGAGTGCAAGAAGGTGACTAGTGAGGGAGGCCACCAAGAGACTGTAATAGCTCTGAAGGAGTCGTAAGCTACAGGGGCTGGAGAGACTTGGCAGATGACAACTATTGCCTGGGCGCTTCACCAGTCACAGCTTTTTGGTTGAGTGGCAATGAGAAAGACACTGTTTAAAACACACACACATCATCTCTTGCTAGAACTTTCCAGATGACACATGGGGGATTCTGAAAGGAGCTGGAAGAAGGTTTTATGGTCGGATGATACCAAAATGGACCTTTTTGGCCATAAGGGCTAAACACCATGTTTGGACAATGTAGATAATCAAAAATCCACCATCTCCACCATGAAGCATGGGGTGGCACCATCACACTGTAGGGATACTTCTCTGCAGCAGACCTTGGAATTACTTGTGAGGATAGAAAGTAAAATGACTGCAGCCAAGTTCAGCAAAAGCCTGGAGGAAAACTTGACGCAGCCTGCAAGAAACCTGAGCCTTGGGAAAAGATTTGATTTCCAGCAAATCACCTCTAGTAAAAAAAAGTTTTGGACATTTTGATATGAACTGAAGGGGAAACTGTCTGGTCCTATTATGCGTTAGGATGTGGAAGTCCTTATGTTGAAGTATAGTATAATTTTTGGAAGAAAGTGAACGTTGTGTAATTGTGAACTTGTAACTTCTAATATGTTGTGACCTGTAGGAGGTATCTCAAAACCCCAAAATCTTGACACAAATTCAAATACACACTCTTGGGTACAAATACATTTCTTTATTTGACAGAAGATCTTCACTGAGGTTGCTTCTTTTGCAGTTCAAAATCTACAGTACAATTATTTTCTCTTTCTTTTCCTCTTCCACTCGTCTCCAGATGAGCTTCATCCTTCTCCACTCTCAACTCAGAACTGACCTGGCTGAGGTGGAAGAACCTCTTTTAAGTCACATCCAGGAGTACTTCCAGTGTAATGATGTTGCCTCCAAGAAGCACTTCTGGGTCAGGCAGAACCTTTACCTGAGAGGGGAGTCTTCTCCCAACAGCACCCCCTATCACCACCCAAGGGCCCAGGCAAGACAGCTCTCCAGAGTTACAACTCCCATGCTGCCCTGTGGTGTGTTCACATGAGAGGTATGCCTCCACCCAGTGGACTGGGAGAACACATCACCCATCCATCCATTATGACCAGCTTCTGACTGGTAAAGTGAATAGCAACCATCCCGGCCAGAATGAACATTGATCTACATTGTTCATCCATAAGTGCTTCCCAGTTGTGTAAGGGAGCACCATTTATCACGGTCAGGATGTCAGTGCATCCATGATGTCCATCACAATGTGATTAAGATTTTTGAAGATTTACCTTGTTGTTTATTTTAAACTAACGTATAAATGCAGCTGGTCTGATGTAATTGTGATGGTAGTGATGGTATGTTATTATTCCTGACGCACCTGCCCACCAGCATTCCTCCTTTGCCGCTCTGGCCTTACTTCCACCCGCCAGATTAGTGCATGCCAAACTCTTCCCCCTGACTCCATACTTGATTGTCTAATGACTGTAGGGGGCTTGTAAACCCCAGCCAGGAGATGCTTTTGGGTGATGCCCCAGAGATCACTTCCAGGGTTAAGAATGGCCAGGACAATTTCTGAGGCCTGAGTTGTCCCTCCAGTCTCAGTCACATAATAAGTCCCCTGTGCTTTATCAAGGGCAACAGGGTGCCATTTATAGTATATTTGGGGTCTACTCTAATGGGGGTCCAAGATAACTACTGATAGTCCTTTCCATAATGAGTAGTGCTGCTTTCATTTGTATTTGTCTTGAATCGTGTGTCCACACGTTCAGCCTCAACTCTGACTGGGCCTCCTTCCACCATATGTTTGATTAAAAATGGCTCAAGTACAAGCAGGCAGTTGGACACACTGCATGGGGTATGTGCACTTGAGAGAAACTCACAGACATTTTCAGAAGCTTCTTGTCCAACCAGTTATTCATCATCAGATGGTAATTTTTTTTTTCATCATCCAGTCATATGGATGGTTCTGGTCCAGTAACACAAGTAACATCCTAAGGGCCAGAGGAGACAGTCAATGTCAAAGTAAATTTATTTAAAGAGCACATAATAAAACAGCATCAGTAATGCTGTAGTCAAGTGCTTTACATTAAAACATACAATGTACATACATAAAATAAATAGAAATAAAGTACAATAAAATGAAATACAGCCAGCAGTGAGCTAAAGAAAAGAAAGAAGATGACTAAGAGTAGGGCTGCCATCAGGTTCAGTGAAGGTCTCTGACAGCTTGAGAATATAAATGGGTCTTCAATCTAGTTTTAAACAGTTCAATTGAAGGGGACTCCTTAATGTAATAAAATAAAGAAAAAACACAGATGAGGTACAGCACCTGCAAAAGCTCTGTCCCCCTTGGTTTTGTACTTCACACGAGGGACCACAAGAGACAACTGACTGGTAGATCTAAGCTCTCTGGGTGGCTGGAATGAAACACACAATTCTGATCAATAGGCAGGAAATACCCATTTAATGATCTAACACTAGAATTGCCAGAGCCTACGAAAAAACCCATAAATCCAGCCCACCTTAAATCCCTTCGCACCACTCCGTCAGCCTCCTTTGTCTTCTAAATGTGTCGATAAGCCCAAGCAGCAAGCAGCCTGCTATACCATCTCCACCCCCACTGCCACAGAACGGGCAAGAATTTCTCCCAGTTCCTGCCTTGATTATCTGGGAGTGAACTACCTAGAGTTGTAAGGGGAAATAATTTCATGTGTGTTATGTGTCTACAACAATCTATGTAAACACATCGTTAAAACAGAAATGCTTTCATGAAGGCTGATGGCCAAATATCAAAAGGTACAAGTACAATACGACAGCTTCCGTGGTGCAGCGGTAAGAATTGCTGACTTATAATCCAGAGGTTGTCAGTTTGAAAACCAGCTCCCCCACAAATTTACCTTTTTGAGTAGTGAGCTGCTCTTATTATTAATATTATACAATAAAAATATACATTTGATTCGTGTCTGTAACAGCCGGTGTAAATTTATTGTACTAAGTTAGTGGTTTTTTTTTTAATTTTATTCTCTCAGTCACGATCACTATACAAACCCAGATCTGATGCTGTTAGTTTTTATTTGAAACTGGGCATAACTATAGATGTGAGTGGTGTTTTGAGACAATGGAACTGGAAATTCTCTGATCTGGAGGGATAAAAGCTGACACACAAACGCTGGTGAATCTGACTTCTTCGTATCTCACCGTCACTTGAATTTTTTTTTATTCAGTTTTATTGAGTGTTCCTGCTCACGCTGAATTAGTATGCACCTTATGGTCCATGATGTTAAAGCCGCACTGACAAAACACAGAGACATATGCATATATGATATTTGGAGTAACTCATTTTATGACCTCTATAGTACATTTTGGAAAACATTGTAGCACTGATGCAGCACTATTCATATTATTCATTTGCATGCCTTCTAGCAACAAAATTTTAAATCAATTCTGTAACTAACAGGCAGCCAATATAAAGTATCCAATACTGGAGAAACAGAATCAAACTTTCTTGCACTTCCTTACACTTCTTACAATTCTGAACCAATTGCAACCTGCGTATTAGGGATTTGCTGATCCCAGAATATAATTTGTTGCAGTAATCAAGCCGAGAAAAGATAAACGCATGAGTAGCTTTCTCAGAATCCCAAAGAGATGATAAAAGGTTTGACATTAGCTAATAGATGAAGCTGGAAAAAGCAACACTTCACTACAGAGTTAATCTGTTTCTTAAATGAGAGGTTCCTGTCAAAAATGACACCAACATTACGAATTTGAGGTTTGCAAAAGTCAGTGAAAGAAAAGATCGAAGTCAATTTGAGTTTTGGCAGGGGGTCAGCTATCAGCACTTCCGTTTTATTCTAATTGAGATCAAGAAAATTATCAGCCATCCAGGATCTTAGTTCAAAAAGACAATTGTGGAGCTGAGTAATTGCGGAATTACACACAGGAATATAAACCTGTGTATCATTAGCATAACAGTGAAAATAAAAATATTACATTTTCTGAAAATAGCTCCTATAAGGTGAAGATAAACAGAAAATAAAATAGGACCCAAAATGGATCCCTGAGAAAACCGGTTTAACAGGTTAAAACAGCTTCACAAGTGGCTGCCCGGCCTTGGTAAATCCATCCCAAGTTCAGACCCAACCTGCGCTTGCCATTTCTGGCCCTGTCAATTGACAACCACAGAGAGCCTACCTGGGTTAAGCACAGATATCTTATCACTCCCCACAGCTCTGGTTCATATTGTTTCGGCTTACAAATGTAATCATGACAATGGGGACGTCAGCCATGTTTCTTTGTGTTCAGATTTATAATGTTTTGTGTCTTTCTTTCTCTTTCAGAGCCCTCAGTACCTGTCAGTGTGGGAGGCCATTGAGAATGACGATATTGAAGCCATTCACCACATGCTGGGCAAGGCCAGTGTTCAAGAGGAACTCAATCGGCTCACCAGTGAGGGTCTGGTTCCCCTGGATGTGGCAGCCCTCATGAATAACACCCCTCTTGCAAAGATGCTGACACGTGCGGGTGCCAGAGACAACCCCAACTGTAAGTAACCCAGTGCCCTGACATGTCAGAGGTTTATGGAGGCCTGATGGCAGAGGAAGGGAGAGACACAAAATTCTTGCCTCTTACCGGCCTTTCAAATGGAGAAGTGGTCATTTTCTGATGAAAACTGTGCATCTGACACTTAAATGGCATGACAGTGTGACCCGTACTTTGGCAGTTTGTTGTCAGCTCTGCAGGCAGTGAGGATTCTAACAGGAAAACCAGCTGAATGTTGTTCATATCGACTCTTTTCCCTTACAGTTTCCCACGCTGCCGAGCGTGAGGCACACCTTTGCAGCCTGGTTTCTGAAGCGGGATGCAGGGTGCAGGAACTACAGGATGCTGTAAACGAGACCCCAGAAAAGCGCAGGGAGCTGAGAATCTGGACGCTGAGGCAAAAAATGTACTGCCAAATGCAAGAGAACTTTCAGCAGATGGGTAAGTGTGGGCAGAACACGATGACCAGGCTGACTTCAAGTGTCTGAATCAGGGTACGCCTTAAGTGCGCAAGAGAGGATTAGCTTCAGATGGAGAAGAGTTGTGCTGCAGCGTATCCTTCTGTTTGATATTTGCTCTCATAAGGAATGATCACAGGGTATCGCCATCTGGAGCAGTTGGATACCTGGCTTACCCTGAGACTTGAACATGTTCCAGTTTGCTTAGTGTTACATTCCTCCCTTTGCGGAGACCCCTAGGTTCCTGTACCCATTTACCTTCATGCCTTGTTTTCTGAGCTTTCCAAACTGGTGGTCTTCTGTTGGTGCAATGTAGTAATGACTCTGTGAGGATAAATCTTATCCTCAATCTTGCCTTGTTCTCTATGACAGTTGCCTTATTGAGTGGTTTCATGTCCATCTGGGCTGTTTTTAAAGCCATTGTTTATGGCTTAGGCATGACTTTATTTATTTATTTATTTTTGATTGTGTGCAATTGTCCATATAAGATTGTCAATTGTCTGTTTGTATTTCCATGCCCCTTTTAGTCTACCAAACTGTCTCTTTTTTCCCAACTAGTGAAATGTGAACCAACCTCCCTTCATTTGAGGTTTAAAGCCTGTACTTTTAAGATACATGTACCTAGTTCATTCAACCAATGGCATTGCAAGAACAACTATTTCTGTCCAGTTATCAAGAAAATTGGGAGTTGCAGCAGAGATCAACCAATTACAGCTGATGAAAAGATCTGTTGGCAAACGAAAAGCAAAAATGGAGGTCTAAATTTGGAATGTAGTATAGCTGAGGTACTGAAAGTACCCATCCATCCATTTTCCAACCCGCTGAATCCAAACACAGGGTCAAGGGGGTCTGCTGGAGCCAATCCCAGCCAACACAGGGCACAAGGCAGGAACCAATCCTGGGCAGGGTGCCAACCCACCGCAGGACACACACAAACACACCCACACACCAAGCACACACTAGGGCCAATTCAGAATCGCCAATCCACCTAACTGGCATGTCTTTGGATTGTGGGAGGAAACCGGAGCGCCCGGAGGAAACCCACGCAGAGACGGGGAGAACATGCAAACTCCACACAGGGTGTACCCGGGAAGCGAACTCGGGTCTCCTAACTACGAGGCATATTGAAAGTATACTCAAATTTATTCTACTACTATTGGAACACTTTTGTAAACATGTGGGGAAATGTAAAAGTATTAAAAACTATTTTAACATACATGTGGGAAGATCTAGGAAAATCATTCTGATTTGAAACAACTGATCATTACTATTGTTTGAGGCATAGTTGGTAATACCGATGTCACATTACACAACTTCTAATCGTTGGGTAAGTCAGACTTGGCAACTGGATGTTGTCAATCTCATTGCCGAACCATGTCAATTAACAAGACCTAAAAAACGCTGGCCATGTCAAGTTTAGCAGCTGCATGCTAACCGTACAAATGAGTCGTCCTCGCCCCTTTTTGTGGCAGCCAAAAACTTGCTTCCTGACAGAGTCCATGTTGTAAAAAGAGTGAGCTCAGCCACATTCTGTTGTGGTACGTAAGACCGGAGACATCGGACAGACGAGCAACTAATTTGTGAGGCCCAGAAAAACCCAGGTTCCATGTCCCTCGCAGCTGCATTATATGCATTGTACTTCTGGTTGTCAGCCCTCTTACACGTAGACCCGGCCTCTGTGACTAAGGCCTTGTTCACATGGGCGTTAAAATCAAGCATTTTTTTTGAGTTCGTAGCGTCCGGTGAGCGCGGATCAAGCGCCGAGTGTTTTCTACACATAGGAGTCAATGAGAGTGTTCACACGGGCTTTGGTGACCTGCGTTTGTCCGGCATCGCATTTATACGGTATCAAAAAAACGTTGCATGCAATTTTTCTTGGCGTTCAAAACCCAACGAATGCAAGGAAACCGCTTCTAGTTCGTTTTCTGCGTTTATTTTACGCTTCGGAGGACCGGATATTTTAATGTTTTCATATACAACATATATATTTTCATATTGCTTATTTTATTTTATTGTCTCATGTAATTTGTAAACCATGAACCTATTAATTTATGTTCTAATATAATATTTGATAACGATTATGTAGGGGGAGCAATCCATGGCAGGGGGGGCATTTCAGTGCATAACACCGGTGTAAGCGCACACTCGACTACTGTTTCCTTACCTCAAAGTGACAAGTAGTCTTTCTTCGGGGCTAACACCAAGTCGCATATTGGTTGATCGGCGCACAACATGGCATTGCACCAGCTGCAGCAGACAATCAAAAGTGCAAACCGACATCCGACAGTAATTAAAAAACTTGCGTGGAAATTTTCGCATTTCTTCATAAAGCACAAAAAAACTTCCTTTAACCCGATGTTGTGCAGTCAGAGGATGAACCCAGTAGCGGCGTCGATTTTTTCTCTCCCTACGTTGCCGTATTACGAGTATTTTTAAAACAAGAAGATTAATATCTAACATAGCAAAATGGTCCATATTGAAAGGAGGCACATCAAATAAAACGACAAGGGCTTTCATATCCAGTTCCCGACACTGCCTCCACAGGTTAACACACAAACTACAATTTGGGCTGCAGGCTGGCGTTAGACAGAGACAAACGAACGCCGGTGTAGAAGTCAATCGATCGCCACCACAAAATGCAACATAAACGTCTAGGACGTTCAGAGCAAGTTCGTTTATCCAAAAACTTAACGCCCGTGTGAACAAGGCCTAAAGAATGAGTCGTGGACTAGTTGGAGTGAGACACTGAGCCTGTCACATTACTGTATGCAATGGCTTCACAGGAGTGAGCTGTCGATTGCCTCCAATTCCCTAAGATTATGTAAATGAAGGCTGCAACTGAAAGTTTGGTATCTGGTGCCCTGTGTTAATCCCCGAAGGGAAATTGTCCTTTTGGAAAGTTCTTGAAAGTGGTATAGCCTTAAGTAATCCTTTCTTCTCTGAATACAGCATTTATAGTAAATCATTAAACTATTAAATATAGTTACGCATTTTGAAGGATCTTCTTATTAAAAGAATGGTTACTGTGTAAACAAAATGTGTTGTACTTCAACATTGTATTTGGGTTAGTGGTGGTATGACTTTCTGCTAAAGGTCATTTTCACACTGAAATGGAAAAAAGGTAAGAGATACAAAGCATTGGTGACACACCTGAGTGTAATATACACGGAAATATATGCTGTGAGGAAAAATGAGGAGGTACAGGCTGAAGTGTTGGGATCCCAGTGAAACTGACGTTCAACAGCATAAAAGCTTAATCAGAAAAAAAAAACAAGTGGGATGAGGGTAAACATTTACTGATGATTAACGATCACTGCTGAGGTGCTTCTGCTCCAACAGTCGCAGTCTTTGGAATGAATGCCCACTTTCGGCTACGCTGTTTCTTTTATAGCTGAGTGGCTGTAAGGGGGGGGGTGTCTGAGGCGATCTAGTAGGAACGTTACTCATCTTTGGAAGTTTCCTCCTCCACTCTAAGGCTGGAAGAGGAAGAGAGGTGAGTAGCTGTCCACCAGTTCTCCTCAGGAGCTGAGCCTTCCACATGCCCCCTTAATGCATTTGTGTGACAGTGCGTGATTTTTTTTGGATTATATGAGGTTTTGATGCATCCAAAATCTGAATCTGCCTTTTGCTTTGTATTCTATTTTTTTTTATTTTTATTGCCATCTTGTTTTTCTGCATTTATGCAACACTGTCTGCTGTTACCACATGACCAACGTTGTTGTGTTTGTGACATCATTAAAGTCTTCTATTAATAGTGTGGCGTTTATGTACTGGGTTATCCCTCAGTGGATGCAAAAACATATTCATCCTTTTTAGTGAAGTTTCTTGAATTAGTTTCTAATTCATGTAGTCCTTGGGTGCTAGGTTTGTTTCTTTTGGTTTTGCTATGAAAGAGCAGAACTACAACAACAACAACATTTATTTATATAGCACATTTTCATACAAAAAAATGTAGCTCAAAGTGCTTTACAAAATGAAGAATAGAAAAATAGAAGACACAATAAAAAATAAACATAAGTCAACATTAATTAACATAGAATAAGAGTAAGGTCCGATGGCCAGGGTGGACAGAAAAAACAAACAAAAAAAAAAAAACTCCAGAGGCTGGAGAAAAAATAAAATCTGTAGGAATTCCAGACCAAGAGACCGCCCAGTCCCCTCTGGGCAATCTACCTAACATAAATCAAACAGTCCTCTTTGTATTTATGGTTCTCATGGAAGGACCTGATGATGATGGTCACGTAGACTTCTGGCTTTCAGCCCATCAATGTTGGAGCATCATGATGCTTTGAGTAGGTGGTGGTGGCAGGCGCACCACAAAGAAACCGGAAAAAGAAACAGAAGAGAGAGTAGGGGTCAGTACGGATTTTAGAGCCACTATGAATAGTTATTGTGATGAATTGAACATACAGAGTATCAGGATTAAGATAAAGTGAAGTTATGAGAAGGCCATGTTAAAGTAATGTGTTTTCAGCAGTGTTTTAAAGTGCTCTACTGTATCAGCCTGGCGAATTCCTATTGGCAGGCTATTCCAGATTTTAGGTGCATAACAGCAGAAGGCCGCCTCACCACTTCTTTTAAGTTTAGCTTTTGGAATTATAAGGAGACACTCATTTGAAGATCTAAGGTTACGATTTGGAATATAACGTGTCAGACATTCCGATATATAAGATGGAGCGAGATTATTTAAGGCTTTATAAACCATAAGCAATATTTTAAAGTCAATCCTGAATGACACAGGCAACCAGTGTAGTGACATCAAAACTGGAGAAATGTGTTCGGATTTTCTTTTCCTAGTTAGGATTCTAGCAGCTGCATTCTGCACTCGTTGCAAGTGATTTATGTCTTTTTTGGGTAGTTCTGAGAGGAGTGCGTTACAGTAATCTAGTCGACTGAAAACAAAAGCGTGAATTAATTTTTCAGCATCTTTCAATGATATAAGAGGTCTAACTTTACTTATGTTTCTTAAGTGAAAAAATGCTGTCCTAGTGGTCTGATGAATATGCGATTTAAAATTCAGGTTACAGTCAACGGTTACCCCTACATTTTTTACTTCTGTCTTAACTTTTAATCCTAGTGCATCAAGTTTATTTCTGATAACCTCATTGAATCCATTATTGACATTTACTAAAATTTCAGTTTTCTCTTTATTTAGTTTGAGAAAATTACTATTCATCCATTCAGAAATACCAGTAAGACATTGTGTTAGTGTATCGAGAGAGTCGGGGTCATCAGGTGCTACTGATAAATACAGCTGTGTGTCATCAGCATAGCTGTGGTAGCTCACGTTGTAACCTGAGATAATCTGACCTAACGGAAGCATGTAGATTGAGAAGAGCAGCGGACCCAGGATAGAGCCTTGTGGAACACCATATCAGATATCATGTGTCTTTGAGATGTGATTACCACAACTCACAAAGAATTTTCTACCTGCCAGGTAGGATTCAAACCAATTTAAGACACTGACAGAGAGGCCCACCCATTGACTAAGGCGATTTCTAAGAATGTTGTGATCAATGGTGTCAAATGCAACACTCAGATCTAAGAGGATGAGAACAGATAAATGGCCTCTGTCTGCATTTACCTGCAAGTCATTTACTACTTTAATGAGTGCAGTTTCTGTGCTGTGATTTGTTCTGAAACCTGATTGAAATTTATCAAGAATAGCATGTTTATTGAGGTGGTCATTTAACTGCATAATGACTGCCTTCTCTAGAATTTTACTTAAGAAGGGCAGGTTGGAGATGGGTCTAAAATTTTCAAAGGCAGAGGGGTCAAGATTATTTTTCTTGAGCAGGGGTTTAACTACAGCAGTCTTAAGACAGTCTGGGAAGACCCCCGTATCTAATGTCCAGAATATTGTCATTTAGCACGCCTGATACTTCTTTGAAAAACCTTGTTGGTATTGGGTCAAGGACGCAGGTAGAGGGTTTCAGTTGAGAGATTATTCTATGTAATTCTGGTAAATCTATCCTGGTGAAAGCATTTAATTTGTTTATAATGGAGTACCGGGGCTTTGGAGGTTCTGCAGTGTTGGGGAGATATACTATGTTATCTCTAATATCATTAATTTTTTGATTGAAAAATACAGCAATGTTCTCACAGGTTTCACTGGAAGTATTCTGGGGGCATTCCTTTGTGTTACCTGGGTTTAACAGACGATCAATTGTAGAAAACTAAACTAAACTAAAATGGACAAATGGTATGAGGCCTCTATAGGACCCACAAAAGCATACCAAGTCCTTCCCTAGCCCACCTAGAATAGACCTCACCTTAGGCAACCTGACTTCCCAACTACACAGGCAGGCTTTTGACTTTTCCAGTCACCAGAAATGGGGAACAGGCTTTAAAAGTTCACATGTCCCAAAATATATCAAAATGCCTCTCAACTGAAAGGAAAGCCGAGAAGAACCTTTGGCTTGAGAAACAAGTCCCACAAAGAATTCTTATAAAAGAAGAATTTATTTATATCAATAAAAGAAAAGTCAGCTCATAACAATAAATCTTAATCTGCAATCTAATAATCAAAATCCAAGAACAGCACTCTCCATATGTTAGGCAATCAATGAACCGCGGCTGAATCCTTCCTTCCTTCCTGCATTTTTAATGGTCCACAGTGACTTGGTGACACATGTACTCCTGCCAGCATTAATGCTGCAGTAGTTCAGATGTGAGACAACCAGGAGTTGTGCCGCATACTCTGTCAGATACTGTCTGGTCTTACGGATGTTGCATAGAATGCATCTCAAGACCGAGAAGCCATAACAATAAGGTCAGTGAATGACAGTTTTTCATTGATCACCACCCATAGCTTGTGTACTAACTTGGTGGGTGTTAGCAACAATAAGCCAAGCTAAACAGAGATAGGATGCTGAATAGACAGATGAATTGGGATAACAAGAAGGTCCGCCTTTGCCATGTTGAGCTGAAGATGGTGCTACTTAATTCAGGTTGCAAAGTCAGTGAGACATGCAGAGAGTCTATCTGATACTGTGTTGTCTAACAGGTACAGCTGCTTTTCATCAGAATTGTACTAATAAAAAAAACTATGGGATAGAATGATAGGGCCTAGTGAATAGAGGAGAGGATCCAGGACAGATCTTTGGACACCTCCGAACTTGCCTAATGCACCCTTGATATCTCTCCTCGCCTGGATACACAGGAGCATATGCCCAAAGTGGTAGGACTCAAACTACCTGAGGGTTGTACCAGTGATGCCAATGTCATAGAGGGTGGTATGGACAATCTGATGATGTCAACGGCAGAGGAGAGATTTAGAAGGATGGGAGCAGATGACATCTTGGTAGCTCTAGCCAACTGTAATGTTTTATGAGTGAGTAGAGCCTCCTCTTTGGAATGCGATCAAGTAGTCTATCCTGTAGAAGAAAGGAAGAGACCTGGTTAGAGACCACACATTCAAGTGTTTTGGATGATAGGAGAGGAGAGAGACTGATCTGTAGTCACCCACATGACATGACGTGTGGGCTCTGGAGCTGATCGCTTTACTCCGTAGGTTGTACCCTCAGGTGGACGTCACTTGTTTGGAAAAGTGCTCTCAAGATGTAACCTCCTTATGCAAATGAAGTACAAAGTGTCTAATCACAGGAAATGACATTTTTGGAAGTTTACTGCTTATGAGGGTAGCAATTTCCTGGCTTGAAATGGTCTAATCATTATTGTGCTTGATTTTGTGTGGTTAGGCGAGAATACATCCATTGGGATGTAAACTGCCTGTCAAATCTGAGAACTGTGCCAACACCTGTTCCTGTTTCTGTTTTTCTAGAGGCCCCAAGTGCTCCGTGTAATGTCACTATCCTGGTTACCAGTGCGACAGGGCTGACCGTTTATTTCCAGGAGCCCTGCAAACCAAAATGTGGCATCATCACCCGCTATAAAGGTGAGTGAATCAAACATTTGTTCAAGGCTCTCTGGCCATCAGAGAATCATCAAGTGAAGAATGGGTGGGTGAAGGCACTTTGGAATATCTTGACTTTGTTTTTCAAGGCTTATCCACCTCACTGTTAACACAGAGTGTTTATTAAATAGTGACTTTGGGAATGTGTCGATGCTCAGGCAGATTGTACAGGATTTGGACCTTTCTACAGTACTTTCCAGTCAGGCACTCTTAATGAAGCATTTCCGTAGTGTACAACATCACTTGGTACTTTAAACAACATTTCATAATATTCTGCTCTGTGATGGGCTGGTGATCTTAAGAGCCGCCAACATCAGTTCTAGTTGCCTGCAACCGTAAATTGTAATAAACAGGTTTGAGAATCCTGAAAGCACAAAGCAGGAGACAGGCTCTAGACGTGGTCCAGTCCATCTCATCTAAGTGTGAAATTGCTTGTAGTCATTGGACTTTTATGTTCTGTTTTAATGCAGTGGAGTGGAGCTGCTCGGCAAACTTTGACCCCTTGTGTGGTTCGGAGGCAATTCAGAAACTCAAGTGCACTCAGTACACCATCACCGGACTTACTTCGGTATGATTTGTCTTCTCTTTTGTTAAGAATTATTTGTGGTTTAATTCCAGTTTTGTTGGTTCATTGATTTACTTATGCCTTAAGCGTAACCAAAAATAAATATCCCAAAATTTTAAATAAATAGTAAATGTCTTACTAAGTAAATAAATAAATGGCATATTGTGTTGATTGGCGACTGTAAATTGGAACTGTGTGAATGAGTGGTGGGTGTCTGACCGAGGGTGCTCTGTGGTTTACTGGGTTTCCATTCAAGATCAGTTGTTTTCGCCAGCATCGCCCAGAACTCCTGACAACTCTCTACTCGATATGCTACTACAGAAAATAAATATATGAATCGACACATGCTGAAACAAAAAATACCAGTTAAACACACAGACCTACCATTCTAAAATACAGTGAACCCTTGACTTACGAACTCAGATTGTTCGCGAGGGTTGGTTGTAACTCAAGTTGGTTGTAAGTCAAGACTATTTTTCCCATAAGAAATAATGGAAATACCCATAATGTGCTCCGAACCTCTCACAACAGCACTTAACCTTTTCATAATAAAAAAGGATTGTATAATGTGCATAATTTACCAAAACACCAATAAGTTTTCTAATATACTAACCAAAAAGTTACAAAAAGTGTGTAGCCTACCAGAAACAACAATTTCATACTGTACTCATCATTTAATTTGACATCTTTGGGCTGCAGGAAGGGAGGAGGAGGAGAATGAAACGGAAGGTGGTTATTGTTTAGAAGGAGCCTCCTTATGCAAATCTTTTCTTTGTAAAATTGTCGAGATGGTGGATTTCGACATGCTGTACATATTAGCAAGATCGATCACATGAACACCACTCTTATATTTCCGCACAATTTCCTTCTTCGTTTCGATTGTGATCGCTGTTTCTCAAGTTAATAGTGACAGTAGTCGAGCACTCAGTTCAAAGCTGGTTGCGTTGTGAACTGCTGTAATAATACACTCCAAAGCAAGCCGGTGCTGACTCAGCCTGATGACATCATCATGTGCCGCACCAGCCCGCTAGCTAACATCCCTTAACAATCGCTTTCTTTACCTTCGTTACCTTCTCTTCCTTCCTTAGCAATTATGCGTCTTGCTTGCCATGATCTTAGTGAATTATATATATAGATAAATCACTGCACTGACCGAAATTACGTCCACAAATACATGTATCTGGGCTCCGACTGACGCTTACGAACGCTCTCGGCAGTTTGTTTACAATCGCACAAGCGGATACACGTGACCGCATTCGGGTCGTAACGCAAGATGTTGGTCGTAAATCAAAACTAAAATTTTGGTCGTAAATCAAGTTGTTCACAGTAAAATGCTCCATCTTGCCTGCTTATTCTTTCTCATTCTTCATCACTTAATTGCCTTCTGCAATGTGCTTGATGCCCAGCAGATGCTACTGCTTTTTTATTCTTTCTTCCTATTACAGTGTTCTTCATCTCGTAATCACTTTCTGTGATTTGCTTGACACTCAGACAATATTCTTTCTGATATTTTTTACTCGTGAGCGGATGTGAAAAACGTAACAAGCATGTACTTACCCTTTAGTGGTTCAAAGCACACTTAAGGATTCCCCAGTGGACACCGAGTATCAGGATTTAGCCACACACTAAATTGTGAATTTCCCCTTGGGATTAATAAAGTATCTATCTATCTATCTATCTATCTATCTATCTATCTATCTATCTATCTATCTATCTATCTATCTATCTATCTATCTATCTATCTATCTATCTATCACTAACTACAACTGCTTGGAGGCCTCCCTTGGAGTCGCAGCTGCACAGCACTTTAAAAGAGAACATATAGTAGCAGGAAACACAGCCCTCAGCAGATGTCACTGCTCTACTTTTTCTTTTTGTCATGTCGCTTCGTTTTGCAGTCAATTAAATGTAATAAACACACAACCACAGGTCACTTTGATGAGGATGCCTAAAATGTTTTGAGTTTCCAAAACCTACCATTTGCAAGTAATCTCGTGACAGATGGACTGACCCTACCATTTTATAATTATAGATAAGAAATAAAAAATGATATATTTGTCCATATGCTGAACCCACTTTGTCCTCTACAGAGACCCAAGAGCTTGAGCCTATCCCAGCAGTATTGGAGGACAGCAAGCCTTTGTGGGGTGTTGCTAACACAGATATTTACCCTGCCTCATACAGAGTCCGTGTAATTAATCAAATGTGATGACTATCGAGTCAGGAATGGGCCAGGACTGTACCCCAGTCCGTCTCTGTGCCTGCCTATTGCCTTGTATCCAAGTCCAACACTTTACAGCAATCCCATGATCATTTCACTTGTTTCATAAAAGGAGAAGACTTGTCTGGAGAAAACTGAGGTCCAAATAATAGAGGACAGTCAAATCAAAAGTAAATACGCACTCAGCATGAGAACAAATTCTAATCAAAAACAAAAGTCCAAACCTCTTGAAAAGAAATGGCTAGACAAGTTAACATTCCCTCAATTGATAAGGAGCAAAGCACAACTCAGGCTCTCCTACACGTACACCTCGTACCTTTCTGTCAGATAACTGCTATGTAATGAGTATTGCGTAAGAATAGACACAGAACAGCAGGGTTACAGACTACAGGCGGGCAAAGGAAAGGACTACGACATCCCAGCCCATTCCTGACACGTGCAATATGGAGAGATACTGCGTCATGAGAAGAACACCCGTACATCCATGTGGAGAGCAAGTAAACCTTGGAATTTTAACCCTGAATACGTCGAGCAGCACTTGCCATGGTGCCCCTGTGCTGCTTTTGATATATGAATGCCTTTTATATTCAGTACACACTAATTTCAAACACTTTGCCTTCGCCTTTATGGGCTATGTATGAATATTCCTAGATAACTAAGTATCTCAATAGTTAACATTGTGACCTACCAGCTCAAGGAATCCAGGTTTGACATCCAGCCTGGCCACAGCCCATGTTGGGGTTTACGCATTGTTGTTTCTTCTCCGAAAGACGTGTCTCTCATTTGTCTCATTATGAGTGTGTGCTTGTGTGTGTTTCATAATAAACTGGGTCCCAGTCCTGGATGGATTCCTATCTAGTGTGGCCAAGAATGGCTCCAAAGCTGTTCCATCCATACACCCATCAATATAAAATCTGCTTAATTCACTTCAAGGCTGCAGAAGTCGTAATGGATTATGTGAGGTTAAAGTCCCATGATGCAATTCCATTGGTGCCCTCTTGTGGCAGCTAGCACACATAATCTTAACATGACATCATTTAAAGTCGAGCTTCACTCAAAGGCGTGCAGGAGCTGACAACACACAGGAAGTATGTGACTGCACATGAATACTAACAGAAATCCAACATATCAGACTGGTGCACGCTGATTTTATCATGCAACAATATATTTTATTTTCTAGGGGGTAAAATACTTTGTGCGTGTGTCAGCCTACAACGTGAAGGGCTGGGGGCCGGCTCAGATCTCCAGTCCACCCAGTGCCATTCCTTCCAGTAAGTGAACACCAGTTTCTTTTTTTATGTGCTTTGAAGTGAGACCAATCTCCACAGTTATGAATATTCTGATCTCTGTCTCCCCCTGCAGGCTGGAAGGAGTGCTCTGGTATCAAAATCAGAGGAAAGGAGCAGGCAGAAAGCATGGGGAAGCTACTGGAGCAAGTCAAAGATCCTCTGTACCGGGGATATTTCATAGGTGGGTCTTGGCTTTAGGTGTGACAGTTGCTGGCTGGTTGGCGGAGGAGGCATCACCTACAGCACTCTCACTGTCCACTGAGTTAAGATGAACACCAGATTTGTGTCGACAGAACATTTTGATTCATTTCCTTGAATCCACATCACAGTAGGTCAGGTCTAAGTTGCTGGTCACTGCACTTTAGACTTTCTTGGTATATTTTTATCTACATGGAATTTTAAGAATTTTAATATTGGCTTATATTTCTCAAACTCTTCATTTTAAAGTTGTCACCTTTTACCATTTACTAGTTGAAGTACCTGGCATTGACATTATAAGTTAACAAGGAACAATTTCTTTTGAAAATTCAATGTGGCAAAACACAATTCACAAGGAGACAAAACAAAACACTGTAATTTGGTGAGACAATGAATCTGTTACCCAGATTAGCTGAGAAAAAAATGGCATACATACCTGTGGTCTAAGTTTGGGCATGGCCAGGAGAAAACATTGTGTGTGCTGATGACAATGTCCTCCATGAGCCAGGGCACAGTCCTGCTGCCTGATGGGAATTGTAGTCCATGTGTCGGAACTGGTTTTTAGGTTGTCCTTCTCTCCAATATGACATATGGCCTATATATATAGACACATGCAAAATTTTGTGAATATTGGTTAGTCGTTTATTTTGTGTGATTACTGAAAAACAAACAGCCATCCCAATGGCTTACAATTTTATTTCTAGACAACGCCATTTTGTTTAGCTGAGGGCGCCACCATATTTGCATTGGTATGTCTCTCGTTGCCATGTCAGTCAATCCCAGAATGATCAATTCATTTATCATGTGACGGTATAAACCTCAGCACATGCACATCAGGATTAGCCATCATTTTGTACTGACTCAGAAGAGACAGTTTAGAATTTAATGAAAGGATCAGGAGATGAAGTGCAGCCAAATTTCAAGTCAAGGTTGAGAATCAACCTGATGTGTCATCAAGATTAAAGCATGAATCAGAAATCGAAGGTCTTTTGTCAGAAATAGGGTCATCAAGCCAAAAATGAAAGCACACAAAGACTTACATACGGACACTTTAGATTCAGAAGACTTGGAAATGCATGTAAGACCTTTATACCATCACACGATAGACATTGTATACCATGCATTCCCAGGTCATTCTGGGATTGATTATTAATTCAATGAGAAACACGGCAATGCAAATATATAAACTAAATGGCATAGTTAATCAAACAATAAAAAAATTAAAGAATTAGAATCATAATCCTTGAAAATTGCCCACATACTGTAAATCTTTGAAAAGCACCCCTCAAAACAAAAAAAATGCGATCATAACAGTCTTTGTTTCTGCACCTTATATGGAATATACAACAAGCCAATCCAGTCATCTTTTTAATGCAATACATAACGACTGATTCTGATATTAGAAATCAGTCGGCCTGACTGCACGTCTTTGAATTATTCTTAATACCGCAAGCAGCGGATAAAGGAAATAAATAAGAAAATACATTATAAACATCCCTATATGAAGACCCTTTCATTTGGTAGAGCAGCCACATAAAAGACATTGCCTCCACTCATTCTGGTCTGAATTAAAAATCTATTCTACAGAAACTCAGGAGTGGAAGCGCAGACGTCCAATATGGACTCGCAGTCACCTTCTCAATGTCCTTTACACAGCAAGACCAGTGCCTTTATGTATGACATTGGGCACTGCAGAGCAGCTACCCGTCTACTGGCTGTAAAGTTTTTATTTTTGTTTTTTATCTGCAATATGATGGCCAGCAATGTGGCCTTAAAGGGGTAAGATGTTGGACTGTAAACCACTGGACTGCTAGCTCAGAGCCCACTTCTGGTTACTCTGAATAATTCAGTTGCAGAAAATTTAGAAACTGCTTTTATGTGGCTGTAAAGTCAAAAAGTGCAGTGAGAAGGGTTCACTATAGAAAGGTTCTGGATAAGACAAAAGTTTTTAAGCCTAAATCCAGCACACAAGAATACGATGTGATGCCATTTTTAGCCACACTTCACGTGTCCAGGGTAGACAAGTTGGTCTAAAGTTCTGCATTAGCTGTTGCTTTAAGTGTTTCTCTCTAAAGACTCTTAGATTGCCCATCTATGAGCAGCATCTCTTCTTTTTAACATCCCTCTTCCTTTTCTGCAATCATTTGTGAACAGAGACCTCCAAGGTGCACACTCCCAGCAAGAGACTGTCTGTGTCGAGAAGCCTCAAGTATCTATTCCAGTCTGCCAGCAAGTTTGTTCGCAACTTGCAGAGGTAAGCCTTCCCGCTTTGGCAGTGGTCTTTAGCTTTGTCCAAATACCAAAAAGTAGTATTTTTTTCTTCTTTGTCTACTTTCTCACGATTTTATTTCAGACCAAGGGGATGCAAAGCTTCTGATTCTTGCCATCCTTCTGTTCAGCCACTCTTTAGTGAAGACTTGAGTCCCATTAAGCTAGTGATGCGTCCCTTTTTCAATGTGCCTTTTCTGTCTGCATTT
Source organism: Polypterus senegalus (assembly GCF_016835505.1). Classification (NCBI taxonomy): domain Eukaryota; kingdom Metazoa; phylum Chordata; class Cladistia; order Polypteriformes; family Polypteridae; genus Polypterus; species Polypterus senegalus. Next base: position 31,135,599 of record NC_053163.1, read on the forward strand.
ACCGATATACAGTAATATGGATGGCTCTACAATGTGCTTTCTTACAGTCCGATAACTTAAGCGGGTGGCACATCACACGATTTCTAGTCGGAGGGGGTATCAAATTTGGCAACTGTTTTGCTAATCTTTTTGCCTGAGAATGTACGATTATATTGCAAGAAATCTCATGGTGTGACAATTTACCTGACTGCACGATGGAGACGGTGTTGTATGAATGCTTTCCAGTTCAGTTGCAATCTTCCTGACATTATGATTTAGCAGAATGTGCAACATCATACGGATGAGCCTCTTTTCTGTCTGCACTGTCCAAAACATCTGCATTTCTTATTCCTTGTAGCAGCTGTGGCAAAGGCGCTATATAGGCGCTGACCCGACACAGACTGACACTGGAGGCACAGATGAAAATCAACAAAAAGATTTTATTTTTCTTCCGCTGGGGGATCACGTCTTTCCCGTGTCCCTCAGCTACAGCACAGTCCCAAAACACACCAACAAAAACCCAAAAACACTGTAAAAAGCACTCCTCTTCCTCCACTCCCCCCACTCATCCCAACTCTGGCGCCCGGAGTGGTGACTGTCGACTCCTTTTGGCGTTTTTCCACTGCATAGTACGGCACGACACGGTTCAGTTAAGCTCACTTTTGGGGGGTTTTCCACTGGGAACAGTACCTGGTACCTGGTCCTTTTTTTTAGTACCACCTCAGCCGAGGTTCCAAGCGTGCCGAACCGTTACCAAAGCGTGGCGTGTAAACTCTGCTGGTCACTGATTGGCCGGAGAAAATCGTCATTACTGCGTCACTGAACTTGCGACATGAGACACAACAGACCCGCTAGAATTTTAGCACAGCCAGCGAAGGTTCGGACGCACCATTTTGTTTTAACCAAAAATGGCTGTTTCGTGGTCTATTGAGGAAGTACAGACGTTCCTCTCGTTGGTAGCCTCTTGCTGTTAAAAACATCCACATGCCGAGAATGAAGAACACCATTCCGTCGATATGCTCCATTGTTGTGTGTTTGTTCGTGGCGCGTTTACGATGATGTCACGGCAGTAGAGGCGGCGCAACTATAACGACACATGAATAATCCCGCCCACTCTAAAGCGGTACTAAACTGCAGTCGAAACGCAAACCGAGCCAAACTGAGCCGAACCAAGGTGAGCTGTACTGAACCGTGCTGTGCCGTACTATGCAGTGGAAAAGTGCCATTTGATAGCCCACCCAGAAGTCCTGCAGGTGCTCATTGACCTACTTCCGAATATGGTTACGTTCCCGCCCAGACGGGCTTGTTAGGCCGTGCAGCTCCCCCTGGCGGTGGTCACAGAGCCCAACAGGAATGAGCGCCGGTGTTACAAAATATTGGCCCCGATGCAACCCGGTTGTCAACAAATGTTCTGGGGGACATAGTATGCATCTTATGGCTCCTCCCCCGGATCCAGTGTCAAAGAGGCGTCCTGACTGGGCATAGGTCCCGGACTTCTTCCACACAGCATTATATGCATTGTATTTCTGTCTGAGCGGTCATTGGTTCTCAGCGCTTGCACACAGAAACACCTCTATGGCTTAAGACAAAAATCTTTAGTTTTACTGGGGAGAGTTGCAGACTAGTGATACTGGGTTGCTGGTATGTCCGACAACATGACTAGCAGTAACAGGTGTGTGGTGTGACTCTTCCATCTCCCTAAGATTATGTAAATTAAGACTATGACAGAAAATTGCTGAAAAAGTTGTATAATGTGACATTTTCATTCATTCATTCTTCACACACCAGATCCCACCCAGAAGCACTGGTTAAAAGGCAGGAACTAACCCTGGATGGGGTGTGTTTTGTTATGGAGTGAGTTGCACACATCATATTCTGTCTGAGACCAGGCATTTGCACTCTAGTGACAGGCCAAAAACCCACAAAATCTGGATTAGAAAGGCCATAAGAAGCAGCTCTTCTACTCCAGAGCTTCTAAACACTGCAAGCAGGGCGCTTCCTGGTGATGTCAGCTGAACTCTCTATGCCACTCACCCCGCACCCTCTGCACAGCACTGACAGACCACTACAGGTTGCCAGTCCACCACAGCCCACATTGTACACACACCCTTACTCTCTCACAGCATTACAGTTATTAGTCTCCTATCAGTCACATATGTGGCTGGTATGAAGAACAGGACTGAGAAATGGAATACAGGGAGAGAAAAAAACAGAGAGACATGGGAGAACCTGTACACTTTTATGTTATCTGCCAACCCTTACTCCTTGAAGTGTCTTATTCTCCATACGCCTAAAATAATTTCTGGAGATAATATGCAGTTTTGAAGTTGAGCTTATATGTGCTGCTTAACTACTGTACATTAGTCATGCTTCCATTAGTGTGTACTCTATATATCATGTTCTTCTGCTAGAAATGTCTTATAATAATACACTGCTCACATTACCTCCTTAAGATAGATAGATAGATAGATAGATAGATAGATAGATAGATAGATAGATAGATAGATAGATAGATAGATAGATAGATAGATAGATAGATATGAAAGGCACTATATGATAGATAGATAGATAGATAGATAGATAGATAGATAGATAGATAGATAGATAGATAGATAGATAGATAGATAGATAGATAGATAGATAGTAAGTACTTTATTGGTCCCAAAGGAAAATTGAGCTTTTTACAGAAGCTGAAGAAATATAACAAAAAACATCCACTCTCCGTCAGACAGACACCAGAATTACAAAGAGAAGAGAACTTCTGACTTGGCTAAAGATAAAGAAGCAGTCACAGTCAGCCATCATAAAGCTCTAGGTATAAAGAAGCCCCAGTAGCTCTTCTTTCTTTTGTAAAACCATAGCAACATAATATAGTAAATACAAATTTGTAAAGCAAACCTGGATATTAAGAAAAGACATTTTAAAAGCAACCCTAAGCATACTGGAACAAAACAAAGTCAAAGCATTGCTTATTAACCATAGTTGAAAATATACACTGTGACAGATAGGGGGTGCTCTCGCTCCCTTGAACCCCTGTCCACGACTCCAGACACCAGGTAAAAGTCCAATAGTTGACTTTATTTAAATGACACAGTGCACAAAGCACCCTCTCCTCCACTATACAAATCACAAATACTACAATAATACAATCCTCCAACTCCCAGACGCGTTGCCACCCTTCCACCCAGCTCAGCTCACCGTCTGGGAGCTCCCAGAGTCCTTTTATATTCCCTGACTCGGAAGTGTTCCCAATCCCCAGTCCATGTGATCTTGTATCACTTCCGGGTCAGATAAAAAGTCCTTTTCTTCACCCCGGAAGCACGTCATTCCCCTTGTCCATGTGTGCTTCCGAGGCGTAGGCAAAATAACCGTTGTTCCCCCCCGCAGCGTCTCCTAGTGGCCCCCATGGCATCCAGCAGGGCTGCGTATAAAAACTGCAATCTCCATGATGCCCTGCTGGTCTTCGGGGAACCTCCATACTGCAGGGAGGGCTCCACCTGGCGGCTTGAGGGTATTGGCTGGGATAAACGGCTGGCCATACACCACAACACATAAAGTCAGTTACCATTGCAGGCCTGAGCCATTGCTTGGGTTCGTTGTGACCTTAACTCAGAACACAAACACACAACAGTTGCCCAGTCAAATACATTTATTCCCATTTTCCTGTACTGTGTGTTCTTTCTTTCTTTGGAAATCATCCATGAAGTCTCATTTTCTCTCTCTTTCTTCAGATGACATTGTTTGCTGCCATCCCTGTTAACTTCGTGGTAGGCAAAAGTGTCTAATGTCAAACCTTAATTGTTGATATGCTCCACTGTATATTAACTGTGACTGCTCCCCATTCCAGTGTTGACCGGTTTTGCAAATTCCGGGTATTTCATGCTATACATCTTCCATAAGCTGTGTATTTCTGTCCGTGCACTTCATCGTCACTTTCTACTCTTGATTTCGGTGTGGCTTCTCCTGTGAGGCACTGGCACCCATTCCAGGGTGTTGTTCCTGCCTTCCAATCTATGTTTTCCGGCATATGCTCCAGTTCTCCACAATCCTCCTCAGGATTAAGCCATCTTAGAAAATGTCATGGTATTGTATTTCAGTGTATGTCAAGCCTGTAATTGTGTTCATTATGATTTTGTCATGGTTATAATTTTTTTACAGCATTATAAACGTTTTATAATAACTTCTGGACAGTTCTTTTAGGATTTGGTATACATGTTTATTGTTGTTATGATTCCTTCCACAATAAAGCACAAAAAGTGGACAAGGCCTCAAAAACCTAAAGCCAGACCTCAACTCCACAAGTCTGGACCAAACAATTAGGCCTCACCCACTTTTTGCAGTCTGGCCCCAAAATCTAAAGAAAGGCTTCCGGTCAGTATAGGCCCAAAAATAGAGTTAACGTTTTTAAATATGAAATGGTCAAAATAATGTCCAAAAAAAAGGAGAAAAGGTAAACCACACAACCTCTGGATCCAATCAATACCATTTTTGTTATATTTAAAGATTCAAAAAAGAGCACAAAGAGGTCAATGAAGAGAAAGCAAACAAATCCAATAAATCCAGAAACCAGTTAATGGCATTCTTCTCAAAGGCTGGAATAAAACTGTGAGACAAAACATAATCAAAACCAGAAACAACTTCAAACCGAGGAGATGAAACCTTTTGCACTAAAGCCTTATCACTAAACAGTAATCAAAGTCAAACTGAAAGTTCAGAAACCAGAAATATATTTCTAACTACTAAACTTTTTATTCAATTCACAGATATAAATTAATTGATGTGCAGGTATTTAAGGGTCAGACTGAAGTTATAAAATGTGGCGCCGTCACATTTAAAATCCCTCTGACCTGTGTTTCTCTGTCTTTGTGGCCTACATCGTGGTAGTGCGGTGTCTAAGCATGTGGCGGCCCATTCCTTTCAAATCTTGATGGTTCATACAAATACTGAAGCTACAGCTACGCACCTCTCACAACTAAAATCTTGTTTTCTACCACTGTAGTAATACTCTGCCATGACTGCTGGTGGCACCCGCTCTGTTGGACTAACAGGAGGTTTCAAGGGAACAATTGATGAAGTGAGCAGCCGGGATTTATTTAAGCCTTCTTTAAGGAGTAGGATAAATAGAAGTCGTAGACATTTAGCAAAGATGGCTTGCAGAAATAGTGGTTTTTCAACATATTATTAGGACAAAACCAGACTCGTAATGACAAAGCACAATAAAAGTCTAAACCAGTCATTGGTCCTGTAACATTTTTTTTTTTCCTTTTTGTGTCTTTGTTGTAGGAGTGCTTAGTCTCTTACAAGGGCCTGTCCTTTTATTTATGGTGCGGCCATTCAAAAGGCACACACTACACAGACTGAAAACACAGAGAATACTCAAAAAATCAGAACAAGAAATATTAAAATGAATAAGATGTTCAAACAAAACCAAAACATCAAAAAGTGATGTGCTCATGATGGCCTCCTGCAGCTCTTGAGTCTTGTCTCTCTCATGGTAAGCCTTCCAACAGGCTCCCTGCAGACTTCTTTTTGACAGAGTTCTCTGAAAATTCTTGCCTTTGCAGTTGATGTCTGAATAAATTCTGTGTGTCTCTTGACTCGGCCATTGAAAAAACCGACAACTTCCTACTCTATTCTCAAGCCCAAGACCCAAATGATACATGCGACTGAGATGAAGCAAGCAGGTGAAGCTGTTCCAGTTTTGCTAGCAAATTATTCAATAACTTAATTTAGCCCATCATTCTGTTCACATTCACACTGTCCGTGACCAGGCCATGAGTGCAATCTACATCACTAGGGTTCTTGGACAGCAGTCTTAACCAGTACGCCATCATACCATTCCTAGCACTTTTTACATGAAACAGCCTGACATTCACTCTATGCTTACCTTGCAGAGGAGTGTATTTGGCAGCCATTTTCTACCAAAAGGACAAGATCCTGGTGACACAAGAGGAACAGATCCCGTTAGTGGAGATTGACAGCTGCTCAACGTCAGTCATCCAGGAGTTCCACTGGTTTGCAAAGGTGGGTTTAGAATTTCTGTTGTCTCTGGAAATGAAGTTGGATGTGCCCACTGGCTTTTGCTTGGATGGAAATGTTTCAAGATGACCCACATTCAAGTGACACTGCAGCCGTGCAGCCATTAGTTCATATCTCTCCTACCACACTGCTCTTTATTTCTTTACTCTTCTTCATCTCCTTAGCTGTCCTGTGCCTGGAAGGACATCCAGTGGCTTCAGCAAGGCATGACGTCTGCCTTATCCTTGTCTTCATCGATTCTGCAAACCCGCCAGAAGATTCTCCTGGCTGTGTCTCAACTGCAGGTAAACAGTTTGTAAATATGTGAGTGTGAATCTGTAAGCATTCATGTCAGAGTGTGTATGTGTATGCTGAAGAGCACAAGGTGTTAACAACAATTGCAAAACCATGCTAAGAAATTTCAGATCTTTTCCTATAGTTGCTTGCTCTATCATGCTTGCAAAATCTGCAGTATGTGTAGTGGAAGATCTTATTTAAACAGTGTCAGATGCTAGACCACTGGTTTATCATGCAAAGGAATTTTGGGCGGCATCTCTCCTCAAAGGATTTACCTTCTCTTACCTGTTCAGAATCTTTTTAATGTGGATCCACAGTGTAATGTCTAGTTCTCTTTTAGTCTGACCGTTAACAGCACTCAAGATATTCAGGCTGCACTTTATTCTATATCGTGCTACTGTATCAATTGTGTTGGAGCGTCCTTCTCACCCATTTAGTCCCCAGCAGTGGAGTAAAGAGAAATGCATACTGGAGAAGCAGGCAGTTAACTTAGTTTAATATTGTAATGTTCAGAATATTAAAACTCTAACATCTTAAAAAGCCAAAGCAGAAGCAGTTCAAGGTTTGACAATCCACACCATACATCCTGTCATGCTCGATGTTCAGTCCTGTCAGTGTCTCTGTTCTTACATTGCTGTTTATTGTCTTAACCTCTACTCTACTGCCTGTGTACCTTAGTCATGATGGTGGTTAAAGACCCTGATCAGCTCATCATCTGACCTTCTAAACCTTACAGAAAGTGTCTGGTCTAATATCAGTTGCCTTTCATTTAGGTCTTATTCCATTAACTCTGTTCCTGAGGTGGTGCTCTCACCTCTCATGTGGGGCTTATCTCTGATTTCAGAGATGAGTGGTAGATGGATAGGTTGATGATTATGTAATTTTAGTACTTGTGCTGACAATAGGTTCAAAGATACCTATATAGGCAATTACTGCAAATGTCAGATATTACAGATATATAAATGGCAGTTGGTAGTAGATACGTTTTAGCAAAGAAAACTCATTTTTAATTTCTGTTAACTTCATTCCTGAGCATAACAAACCACCATTGAAGGAAAATTAGTCACAGAGCACAACCGCATTCACTCACACAGGTCAATTTAAGAGTAACTATGAAGTGACACAAAACCCCTGTGGTTGCAGTTGCAACTTGATTGGTCCAGAATCCTGGTTTTGAACTCCATGGTTGTTTGCAGTCTGTGTGGAGACGTCACATTCCCTACTTGCCTACAGTTGCTTCCCTTGGGTATTCCAGTTTTCATTCCATAATCCCAAAGATATGAAGGCAGTGCCGGTGCTAGGTTATCTTGCACCCTAGGCCAAACTTATTAGTATGGAAACTGTTCAATAGCTAACCCATGCGGCTGGGTTATGCCCCTCCGCCCTTATGATCTGCACTATAGGTGAATGGCTAATTCACCTTAATGGTAGCGCAGGCAAACCCCTCGTGCAGGTTAGGATAATTGGCAGTTTTAATTTGCCCTTGCCTGAGTGTGGGCACTGGTTTGATGCCAGGATAGACTTTAGATCCTTGTGACTCTGAAACAAATGAAGTGGGCATGAGAATGTTACTTGTTACTTAAGCTAACTTGTAGATTTCCTTGAAAATATAAATGTATGTACAGTCATGGCCGAAATTATTGGCACCCTTGGAATTTTCCCAGAAAATGCACCATTTCTCCTAGAAAATTGTTGCAGTTTCAAATGTTTTGGTATACGCGTTTATTTCCTTTATGTGCATTGGAGCAACACAAAAAAACAGAGAAAAAAAGCCAAATCTGACATCATGTCACACAGAATTCCGGGCGGGACAAAATTATTGGCACCTTTTCCAAATTGTGGGTAAATCGTTTTATTTCAAGCATATAATGCTCGTTTGAACTCACCTGTGCAAGAAACAGGTGCTGGCAATATAGCAATCACATCTGAAGCCAGTTAAAATGGAGAAAAGCTGACTCAACCTTTCTGTTGTGTGTCTGAGTGTGCCACACTAAGCATGGAGAAAAGAAGGAAGAGCAGAGAATTGTCTGAGGACTTGCAAACAAAAATTGTGGAAAAATATCAACAATCTCAAGGCTACAAGTCCATCTCCAGAGATCTTAATGTTCCTTTGTCCACTGTGCGCAACATAATCAAGAAGTTCACAACACATGGCACTGTAGCTAATCTCCCTGGATGTGGACGGAAGAGAAAAATTGATGAAAGACTGCAACAAAGGACAGTCCGAACGGTGGATAAACAGCCCCAATCAATTTCAAAACATATTCAAGCTGTTCTGCAGACTCAGGGTGCAACATTGTCAGGTCAAACTATCCGTCGTCATCTGAACAAAATGAAACACTATGGCAGGAGAGCCAGGAGGACCCCACTGCTGACACAGAAACATTAAAACTCCAGACTGGAGTTTGCCAAAATGTACTTGAGGAAGCCAAAATCTTTCTGGGCGAACATCTTGTGGACAGATGAGACCAAGGTAGAGCTTTTTGGTAAAGCTCATCATTTTACTGTTTACAGAAAACGGAATGAAGCCTATGAAGAAAAGAACACAGTACCTACAGTTGAACATGGTGGATGTTCTAAGATGTTTTGGAGATGTTTTGCTGCCTCTGGCGCTGGATGCCTTGACTGTGTGAAAAGTATTATGAAATCTGAAGACTACCAAAAGATATTGGGGTGCAATGTAAGGCCCAGTATCAGAAAGCTGGGTCTGTGTCAGAGGTCATGGGTGTTCCTGCATGACAATGACCCCAAACATACTTCTAAAAGCACCCAGAAATGGCTGAAGACAAAGCGCTGGAGAGTTCTGAAGTGGCCAGCAATGAGTCCGCATCTAAATCCGATTGAACACTTATGGAGAGATCTCAAAATCGCTGTGGGAGAAGGCGTCCTTCAAATCTGAGAGACCTTGAGCAGTTTGCAAAAGAAGAGTGATTGGAAATTCCAGTTGAGAGATGTAACAAGTTTGTTGATGGTTATAGGAAGCGTTTGATTTCAGTTATTTTTTCCAAAGGGCGTGCAACCAAATATTAAATTGAGGGTGCCAATAATTTTGTCCAGCCTGGTTTTTGAGTTTTGTGTGAAATGTCAGATTTGGCTTTTTTTCTCTGTTTTTTTGTGTTGTTCCAATGCACATAAAGGAAATAAACATGTGTATACCAAAACATTTGTAATTGCAACAATTTTCTGGGAGAAATGGTACATTTTATGGGAAAATTCCAGGGGTGACGATAATTTCGGCCATGATTGTATGTATGTTCCAGCATCACTTCTGAATGGCTGGAGGGATTTTCATGAAACTTGGTACACATATTCTTCATTGATCGACTAAAAATTACCGTAGAGTGAAATCAGCCCTAACCCACCCCCTTCTGTGTAGGGTAGGGGGTGATCTTGTGGTCTTGTATGCACATTATCATCCAGTAGACACTTGGAATGACCACCAGAGGGCTAACGGGAGGTTTCTGCCAATATTCTTTATGGTTGTGCACCACCACGTCCCTATTGCTTTTGAAATTAAATAGAGTTGGCCGGGTTGGCATCCCAACTATTTTTGGGACTCATTCTGTCTTTGTGACTCAAACAGCCATATATATATATCTACAGTATATATCTTATATTTAAACGTCTACACGTGGAAGTGTGTGTCTCTGTCCAGCCCAGAAGTGAGAGGTAGAGTCGGGGTCTTGTGTGAATTTCCCCTTGGGATTAATAAAGTATCTATCTATCTATCTATCTATCTATCTATCTATCTATCTATCTATCTATCTATCTATCTATCTATCTATCTATCTATCTATCTATCTATCTATCTATCTAAGGGCTCCAGCTCCAAGGATACGCAAACGAGGCCAGCACACCGGCAAAATGAAACCTCCAAAGAAAGACAGTCGTTTAGCTGCTAATGCACAAACGATGCGAGCATGTCTGCAACACAAATCCTCCTAGGAGAGAGATGCCCAGAGTAGTTCTGATGATTTCTATACTTTCTAGGATCGCTTATATATATATATATATATATATATATATATATATATATATATATATATATATATATATATATATATATATATATATATATATATATATATATATATATATATATATATATATATGCCAAATACCACTGACACACTCATCACGAAATCTCCCGAACCATGAGGACTTGGGACTTCAAATTTGGAATGTCGGTTACCCTTGGCCCATAGGTGCTCATTAAGGAATGGTTTTAAAAATTTAGTGGTCCAAGCACGTTCTGTCTGTATGTCTTTCTGCTTTTCACGAGAGAATTACTTAACGAATTTAGATCTGGTTGTTTTCTAGAATTTGCTTGAACTTTCCAGTTGATTTTGTGACTTCTCTCATCGCGCTATCATAGTTTGCTTGCGGTGCCGATCTGTATTTATGCAAATCCAACAGAGTAGATGTGGGGTGAGAGCAGGGGGGTGGGGCCTTCCTCAATCCCTCGCCAACATCTGTTCGAGTTAGTCTACGTCTCACCACGTGCGATACATGTTTGTTCAACAGACATTATCTTCTACAGATTTTTAAGGAGTAACATTGGACATTTTTGAGAGAAAGATCAAAGCTATGTGTGTTTTACAGGGTAGCTGCTGATTGCCAGAGATATCACGGGCATGTGCTTTTCACCCCACGCGGGGAACGTTTTCACGTCAGAGCTGAACATGATCAGATACAGTGCCAATGTCTATTGATTTTTAAACTTTGTCCTGTTTCATTATGTCAATGTATGTATGTGTGTGTATATGTATGTATGTATGTTCCAGCATCACTTCCAAATGGCTGATGCGATTTTCATGACACTTGGTACACATGTTCCTCATTGGTCAACTTAAAATACTGAAGGGTGAAATCAACCCTAACCCACCCCCTTCTTGCATGTTATCATCCAGTAGACACTTGGAATGACCACCAGAGGGCGAACTGCCAGCATTCTTTATGTCTGAGCTCCAACACACCCCTGTTGCTTTTGAAATTAAATAAAGTTGGCCGGTTCTGAGCATCAACTGGATGATAACATACATACAACACCGCAAGACAAGCACATTAGTGAGTCTTCATTGTTTGTTAATTTATTTTTTATTTTTAAAGTTTTTTATTAATTATATCTTTCTCAAAACAAAAAAAAAAATCTTTATTTTCTTCCCCGACAACGGCGGGTATTTCAGCTAGTGTTTAATATATTCAGGAAAGACACACATGATCACAGAAAAACTGTGACCAAGTTGGAAACTGAACCCAGGAGGTGTGCAGCAGCAATGCTTGTGTCTTTATAAGTGTGTTACCCTAATAAAACTATCATAATTGTTTAGTCTCATCTAGGCATTCACTTTTATACTTTTTTCAAACAAGTCGGTGTCATGATTGTACATACAGTATCTAATCGTGTTCAAAATAAAATGAGTCAGTTGGAAGTGGATATGGTTGTAGGGGTGTGCGGGGCCTAGTGCTGACCAACCCCACGCGGGGCTGGTTACGTCAAATGCTGTTACCGGTATATATGGACTGTATAAACTTGTGCACGAATTTAATAAAAATAATGTTAACGTACATCGGATTTTCTTGTTACAGTATTCATCTAAATTTTTGCAAGATAACACGAGGACTTTATCAAAATATAACCTATTAATATAATCTAAATATAATCTATTAAAAAAGTGCACAATGATCTCTTCCACTCATGTCATCGACAGCAATATGGTTAAACCAGTAATTAAACATTGATGCGCGTCCCACTACCAAATACTTCCCAAACTGTTTCAACTAGTCCTACTGTAGCAAACTGAACCAAAGACTCGACTAAGAAACGATGGTAGGCTCTCCGGACACGAATGAGTTGTAAGCAACAAGCCGTCAGTTCTTCCCAAGTCAAAACCGAAGCCAACCCAGCAACTGATGGGCTATATCTATTTTAGGAAGGGATTATACTGGCGAAGAGGGATTTTAAAAGGGTTCCTCTTAGAAGCGTCTCAAATATATATATATACTGTAGAATATAACTTGGCAAATCTGCTCGAACGGGATAATCGGACCTTAAAAGTGGGGCCTGGGGCAGTCACCCCACCTGCCACCCCCAAATGCCATTCTTGGTTGTAGACCCCTCTTACAGTTCATTGCTTAGGAGGTGGAGAAGAAGCATGTAAGTTATAGGTTTGATAGCAGTGAGCCCTTTCTCCTTTATCATATTATCATCTTCTTCTTCATTTGCTCTACTGTTACAGTTCAGATTGCAATGTCTTAAGTTTAAGTGTAAGTAACATGTCATTAGACTCACTTAGCAGCTAACATCTTTCCATGTGTTTTTTTTTTTTCCATTTCCTTACAGAGCTCTCTGGGTACTGAGGATCTGGGCCAAGTCTACTATGAACCCATCAAGGACCAGCAAGGTAATGTTCTGCTGGTGACCCTCCAGGAACACTCCATCCCCCAGGCCCTGGAGACATTGCACTGGACCTCCATTAGCAGCTTTCAGCGGGACAAGAAGAAGAGCTGCATGTCAGCAGAGTCTACCGCTGTAGATGTGCTGATCAGTGCACTCAAGGTAACTACAGTGTTTTTGTCTTTCTCTTAAAATGCCTTTTTTTTTTTGCTGAGGCATAATAGGACCATGTTTCCTGATTTCTCCCTATTTGGCAGAGCTGAGCTTAGCTGAGCTTGGGTTCTGAGCTTAGGTCTGAATTCCTGCAGATATTAAGCTAGGACCAGATTTCTCTCCTTTGTATCATACTTGGTTTAAATGTTTGTAGTCACTTTAAAAGAAACGGTAGTCCGACAGCTAAACAGGCACTGTGGGGTGATGCTTCCTGAAGTTTTAATCTGGTTTTCCCAAGGAGAGAAAAGGATGTGTTAAGCAAAAACATCAGCTCTGTGGCCTTCATGTGGCTGAGCAATCTGCTAATAAATATACTGTGGGGTACAGCCCGGACACAGACAGGCAGACATGTTCTTTCTCCACACATGTTTATTGTACAGTCTATTTACAGTGCACAAACCCAGTGCCGCAGCACCAATCACCCCTTTCAGTCCTGGCCAACACAATGCCTTTCAACCTTCAGACCGCCTCTCCTCCGAGCTCCGTCCTTTTCCACCCGACATTGCTGTCGACTGGAGGGAGGCGGCCCCTTTTATGCACGTCCAGATGGGCTCCAGGTGCTTCCTGAGGAGCCCCCGCCGACACACCCCTGTGTGGCAGAAGCACCAGCTGTGTAGCCGGAAGTCCTCCGGGTGTTCCTGCTCCTCTTCCCCCCAGCACTTCCTGGTGTTGTGGAAGTGCTGAGGTCCAGGGCTCCCAAGGCATTGGGGCGCCCCCTGGCAGTGACCACGGGCCCCTACAGGGTTGGACTTCCAAGCCCTCTACCCATGGCCCCCAACACAGCCAGGGTGGTCGCCCCCTCGTGCAGTCCTCCTGGGTGTCCCGGATGGGCTCCACCCCCAGCCTCATGCCACAATAGGTACAATAGAAAAAGGCCTTGAAATGTGGATTATTTTGTATTTTGTATTGTGTAATAAATAAAAAACTGACTTTCTTCATTTTTTTTCCCTAATACACATAACCATGTCAGTTTACCCTAGTGAGATAATAAAGGTCACCCTGACTTGAAGTACTATGTTCCAAGAAGTAGGACTGAATTAAGCAGACTAAACCATACGTCATTATGAATTTAGAGCAGACCAGAACATGCTGTGAAGACAGAGGAATGACACACTTCCTACCTCCCTCACTTTCTCTCCATAACACGTCCAGTTAATTTTATCTTGTTCACTAACAACATTTCTTGCTTTGTTTTCTTCGGCAGGAGAAACTGGCCTACCACAGGTACAGCAGCCAGATCTCACCCCCTGGTCTCTACCTGGGCTTTCTCAAGCTGTTCAGCTCCGTGGACCAGATTAAGGTCTTGGTCCCACAGAAACTGCCAAACCTGCTGTGTCACATGCGCATCCGTGAGAATAAGCACATTTCAAGGTAAGGAACTGTTTTGTCGTGTTATAATCCTAGGGTGACCCTTTATACTCTTTATTAATGTCGACCATAACAGAATGCCCCAAATCCCATTCTCTTATCATACTCTCATGCTGCTACAAATCAGCACTTCCCATTTTCTTTTACATTTGTAACCCCAGTGAATTCCATAGAGTACCAAAACAGGCAGAAGAGGGAAAGTCAAACAGTTATTTAAGTATTTTAGATAATATGCCCAAAAGATGAGGACAGATGAGTATGTCAAGAATAGCATTACAACCTAAGGAGATGCTTGCTACCAGATGGCTCTCTGTGTTTTGTTCTGGTCCAGCTTGGTCTTTGGTTTCACATGGCCTTTAAATGGAGTCAGCAATGGCCTGGCCTTCTCCTCTTCCTCCTACATGGATGGAAAATGGCAGAAAGAGCGTTTCTTTGTTACCTCTCTCTTTATCCTCATTGATGCACCGCATAGACCAGTAGGATAAGCTGACTCCCAACTTCAAACCAGTCCTATTCAGCCAAAACTCCAGTCCTGTCCCCAATCTAGCCCATGCTTTCCTTCTGCGAGAGGTGCCTTAAATTCTGCCTGTTCCTTCCACTCCAGGCTATACGGGCCTGCTAATGGCCGTTCATCTAAGCCCACCTGTATTCCTTTAGGCCAGCTGCCAGAATTTCTGCGATTTCATCTGTAATAGTTTTAACATGCAGTAATTGGTTCTAAAGTATTCATTTTTGTTTTCTAAGCACTAGGGGGCTTCACCCCCTGCCATTGTGAAAATGGGGGCTGAACGCATACCAAGGAGATACATTTGCTCCTCCCAAACCCCGCTTAAATGGCGATACAATGGGAAACAAATAACAGTTGTTTTTTTTTTACCTCCTCTTTACTTTTCGTTATTTCACCAAGTAATATTTTCCATTTTTTTGCGCTAATGTGATCTTTACCCTAATTTTTTTTAAGACTTTTGAATTTTCCTACTTCCATTATCTCTAACCTGCTCTGCATGTGTATCACAGGACTTGCTTTCAAAGGTTGTAAGTATGACGTGACTTGACCATCTCGCGGGATGTGAAAGTGTCTCTCTGTCTCTTGTGATTTGCAATTTCCTCGCCTAGAACCCCCTGCCAGCATTACGCACACTTGTGAAATGGGGGGATGAACACACCACAAGGAGACATGTTCGCTCCTCCGAAACCCCTCTTAAATGGTAATAAAATGGAAAACAAATAGCATTTTTTTAACCTCCTCTTTGCTCGATTAGCTGCTGGCTTGCTGTGCTGCGTGATCTGCTTTTCATGCGGCGCTTCGGACATTTAAAAGCCTGTACAGCAGCTGTCTTTTTGTCTCACTGCCTTGTCTCTCTTCTCCCCCAGACATCCTCTAAACGCTATTCGATCTCTTTTCGCTGTTCCGTTATTTTACAGAGTAATATTTTCCGTTTGTTTGCGCTAATGCAAACTTTACTCTCATTTTTTGAGGCTTTCTAATTTTCCTACTTCCATTATTTCTAACCTATTCTGCATGTGTATCACGGAACTTGCTTCCAAAGGTTGTAAGTATGACGTGACTTGTCCATCTCACGGGAAGTGAAAGTGTCTCACTGATAGATAGATAGATAGATAGATAGATAGATAGATAGATAGATAGATAGATAGATAGATAGATAGATAGATACTTTATTAATCCCAAGGGGAAATTCACAATCACGTCTCGTCGCAGGAAAAAAGTCTCCTCTCATCGCAAGATTTTTTTTTGTAATAGACATATTTTTATCACAATATTATTACACTGTCCTCATCATAGAAATATAATCCTGCCCTTAGCAATATGTGAGAAGCTCTTGTGAGAATGTGACTGTTATCATTTTATTTTTTACATTTTTTGTCATTTCTCCCCTTCTGCCTTATCTGATATTTGTTAATATTTTTGTATTATTTGTTAAATTTGCCCTGCTTCCTTTTCTTGTAGTTATGTGCCTTTTAAAGGACCTGCAGCCTTAGCCTCTTTGCTCAGTCATCTGCTCACTTTTCTCTGCTTTTGTTTCTTGGACCTTCAGTTTTATTTTGGGCCCTCTGCTTTTCTTTGACTTCAATTGTTGTTTTTGTCTTACAATTTTGATTAGCCTTTTTGGCTTTGTTCCTGTTCAACTTGCCTTTTGCTCTTTGATTAAACTCTGGTTATTTTTGTGTTTTGAATTTCACCTTATTTTTTGGGTTCTTTACAAATTTTTGATGTTTACATTTTTTTCTTAGTTCTTTTCTATATTATTTTTTTTTATATATCTCCTTTGGTTATTTTTGAACATGGTGCATTTTTATTTTCATAAATGAAATTGAATAATATCATTCAAGGTTGTTAATCTGGGACAGGGGTTTGGTGGTTCCCTTCTCTCTTTAGTAATTTGTTATTGGGGGTGGTGCCTCAGGCCTTTCTTTTAAGCATTCAAGCCTTTTGAATTTCTTCGGTTCACAATAGTGGCAGCAGTATTTATTTGGTTTATTTTTGCATATTGAATTTATCTTTTATTTTGGAGTTCTTTTTAATAAATTTGAACTTTGACATTTTGGATTTTTTTAGTTCTTTTATGTATACTTTTAATATATTTTTTAAATTTAGAAATTCTTTGGTTATTTTGAACACTATGGATTTTTAATATTTTTATTTATAAATTTTATAAATATGAAATTTAAAGGTTGGACTTTTTGGATTTTCCCGTCTTTCTTTTACTGATTTTTTTCAGGACTCAGAACTTTTCAAAGTGTACTTTTCTTTGAAGTATTTAGGCCTTTTTTTACACTTGAACCACAATGATATTTTTTGTTTTGGTTATTTTTGTATTTTGAATTTAAATTTTGTTTTGGACTTCTTTTTAATACTTTTTTTAATTAAAATGTTTGGAAATTTTCCTTATTCTTTTTTGTGTTCTTTAAATATGTTTTTAATTGTGAAGTTTTTTGGTTATTTTTGAATAATTTAACAGATTATTCAGAGCTGTTATTTTGGGACAGGAGTTTGATGGTTTCCCTCTCATTTTTGGTGTTTTTTGTTTTTTATTGAGTCCTAAATATCTTAGGCCCAAACTGCAACAGTGACAACAGTTAGTGTTGTCATTTCTATTGAAGATTACAGAATAACATTTTCATGTGAAATCTATATATATAATTCACTAAGGGCACGCAAGACAGAGAGCCACAGCCATCAACTCACAGAGCCCCGCCCACCAACTCTAAGACCATGGGATACGCTTGACAGAGCCCCGCCCGCCAACTCTAACCCCCCTCCCGCGTCATGGGATACGTATGACAGAGCCCCGCCCACCAACTGTAACCCTCCTCCTGTGTCCACCGTCGCTCTTGAGGCATCTGCACTGCCTGCTCATGTGCCCGCACGCAACAACTCACCAAACACAGCCTCAGTCGCTTAGAGACACACACACAGGTGCGCAAGAGAGAGAGAGAGAGAGACACACACACACAGGAGCGCAAGAGAGACACACACACAGGCACACGAGAGAGAAACACACACACACAGGCGCGCATGTGCATTGTTGCAATGTTACTTTTCTTGGTTGTTTATTAAATTATGGATTTTTCAAATGTTCATTTTTTTCCATGTGCTTAAAACTCATTGAAAAAAAGTGTTTTTAGCTAGCGGTTCGTAGCGCTATAGCGCGAACTCTTGCAGTGTTCGTTTTCTCTGTTGTTCAAGGTTTTTCAGTGTTATTCAATGTTTTTACATTTAGTTTACTATTACGCTGTGCATTCTATGGTACAATGAACTATATTTGTGCTTAAAAACTCACCTTCCTCCCACGTCCACCCTTGCTCTCGAGGCATGCGCACTGCTTGCTCATGTGCCCGCCCCCAACACGTCACCAAACACATCCTCACTCGCTTTGGTCTGTGCTACAGTCCACATGTAGCTGTGAGTCACGTTGACTGTTCACGTTGATAATGATGTGGCGTATGCTACGGCGCGGGTTGGCTAGTAGAATATAAAATGTTTTGGTTGTGTAGGGGCCATGGAGCTTGTAATGGCACATGTGATGTGCGTATAAAGTAAATTACCACTATGGCTGGATAATCTTCTCTAATTTGTGTTGTTCCTGATAGTGCGTTAAAGCTTTCATTTCTGAAGCATCAGCCAAGTCAGCTTTAATATTAGCACCTAACATCACAAACCCAAGGGAATGAGATCCACTACAAAAGAGTAAATCATCAAAATGTTAATAAAAATGCCTGCTCAGGTTATTTTTGTTTTTTTCTATTCAGGGAGGAGTGGGATTGGCTGCAGAATCTATCAACAATGAGTGATGTGACAGATCTGAAGAAAGACTTGGACTTCAGCCACAACTTGTTTTTGAAAGAGCTGAGGGCAGCAATCACTCACCTATTGATGAGGCTCGATATTCCACTAACTAAGGTACAGCCCCACCTTCCCTATAAATAACTGTTAGAAAATTTTATGATTACCTGTTATGTGCGAGATGGTCAGAGAATGGTAGAGATGAGTAAGCCTTTAGCTGAGTCTTCTGCAGGTCCTCAGACAGACCACCGTTGTATTATTTTAACAAAAACACTAAACTAGAACCAACATCAAAATTAAATTTAAATGAAAGTCCAAACCAAAAATGTTTTTAAATAAATATTTATTTTTTGCTGTTCCAGCTCACGTTTTTCAATAATAATAATACATTTTATTTATATAGTGCCTTTCCCATGCTTTAAGCACGGGGGGGTCTTGTAAAAGATCTCAAATTTAAGGAGCTGGCTTAATGGTAAGCAGCTGTCACACGCGCTCTGTGAAGAATATTAAGAATATTTTTCCAGTATTTAATATGAGTTTTGCTATTTGTTTTTCTTAATAATTGCCATTGTTTTAATGACCTGTTTGTTTATCGATTATTCTTTTGTGGATATCACCATTTTTAGGTCTTTTACTGTTTGCTAAGGATTAGTGAAATAATTCACATTAAACTAAATTTGGGGTGAAACGTAGTGTTTTGCTTCACAAAAAAGTTTGCAAATAATTGGCCTTGTGCTTCCCTCAAAATTTGTTCAATTGCCACAAGGAGAGCTGTGTTTATTTCCTGTTTAGAAGCATTTCTATGCATTCATTCTGCAAGCATCTGTAGTATTTAAGGTTGTACTGTTAAGAGGGCACCCACTATGCCAGTTATGATGATAATCTTGGTGATTGCAATCCTAAAGATGTATTGGAGACAGAAATGGCTTATGAAGTGAGTGAACTCTCCTTCACTGACATCACAAAATAGGAAAGACGGGTTGCTAGGTAACAGTGGGGAGTGGGGGGCAAGTTTGTGTCTTCAGTTGGAGAAAACAGAGTAATGTCAAGATGGTGCATTTAGGGTGTCTTCATATCAAAAATACACAGCATGTCACTGCTGCATATGCACTGCTTCTCCATGGCGATATGAATGAGAGGCATAAAAAGAATTACCTTTACTTGTATGGAGGCGATTACCTGTATTATGCTGTGGGACATAAAAACATCTGGTAAATACAGATGTCTGAAGAAGTCTTTAGCAAGAAGTTTCCTTGTTTTGTATGCCAAAAACACATAGCTCCCAAAAAAACACCCTTTTTATAGTCAGTCAGTCATTATCCAACCCGCTATATCCTAACACAGGGTCACGGGGGTCTGCTGGAGTCAATCTCAGCCAGCACAGGGCACAAGGCAGGAACAAATCCTGGGCGGGGTGCCAGCCCACCTCAGGGCGCACACACCCACACACCAAGCACACACAAGGGACAATTTAGGATCACCAATGCGCCTGACCTGCATGTCTTTGGACTGTGGGAGGAAACCAGAGCACCCGGAGGAAACCCACGCAGACACGGGGAGAACATGCAAACTCCACGCAGGGAGGACCCAGGAAGCAAACCCAGGTCTCCTTACTGCAACACCCCTGACCCATAATGAGTTTTTCAATTGTAAAATAGCCAGCAAAACAAATTTTAATGTCAATTTTGAGAAACTGTACGCCAATCGATACATTCCTATTTCTGCTCACTGTTACTTGTGGCTGCAGCCATATTGTTGTTAATAACACCACCACTCTGTTGCTGGGCACACAATCGGACATTGACACAATGCATCATGTCACCATATACGTTTCATTTAATTATTGTAGTTAGGGAAAGCTAATTTAGTTATGGTTAGGCGCCTCTACTTGTCTTGGATTCATTTGCTGGCTCATTAAGGCATTTTGGGTGTGGCCCTCATTTGCTTAAACAACTAGTCTCTTGCTAAACCTCTTGGTTCTTTGTCTCCCAGTCCATAAAATTTAGGTCCAATCTTTGGACTAGCCTTTTTCTATCGCCAAGCTAAAGTATGTCATGGCCGCCATGATATCACAAGTCACATAGCATGTGTATCATGTACTTAATAATCACAACACATCGTAGTGACTGGACACACAAAATGGTAGTATCCATGAAGATGAGAAAACCGAAATTAATTGTTTTTCCTGAGTGTCTGCATTTTCCTATTTTTTTTTTTTTTTTTGACATATGCATATTTTCACGCTCAAGTCTCCACAAAGTTTCATAAGCAAGACCCCAGTCATCTCTACTTCTCCATTTTTTGGGGGAAGCTGTAGCAAGTCTCCTCAGAATGAGTATGGGAATGTGATGATGCACAGCCAAAATGGCAGAAAGGACATAAAAAAGACAGTAACAAAAATGAACACCTTTCAAACAAAAAGGGAAGTAAAAACTATGGGCAGAAATGATCTCTCCATGTACGGTATTAAAAACTCCAAACTAGACAAAAAACACATTTATGATTAATCAAATACTGGAAAGTGTCAAGAACACATTTTAGATTTATTCATGGTGGTTTGTGTGTGTGTTAAAAATTAGTTCATTTTGATTAGGAATAGTTTTATTGCTTTTTGGAAACATGATTGCATTGTCATTTTGCCTTTTATTTACGCAGCCATCACCATTTTGTGTTCGTAAGTTTCATGGGTGCTGCTCTTTCGTATGTCTGGTCACTGTGAGGCTTGCTGGTTGCAGTCATGAGATGAATGTGCCCTTTGACCTGTAATGTCACATCAGAAATTCATATGTAAGATGGCCGACCAAATTAAGCAGTATCCAAACAATTAACGAGAAGACCTCACAAGACTCTTTCGCTTTAACAAATAAACTAACGATTAGATAATTTAGGAAAGATTTCTATCTTCGACTTTCATTTAGTTTTGACTGCATCTTTGATTTTGCCCAGTGTCTTTGTTGAATGATCTAATGAGTTTATTTTTCATAACTTTTCTAATGACCAGTAATTTTGCCCCTAAATGAAAGCCCGTTATAATATTTCCACTAACTGGTCCGATATTGACCCTTGTGACATTTGAACCTAATAGAACATTCACATTTGTCACGTTGTTCATGACAGCACAGACTAGCAGTAAGGCTGCACTGCTGTCTAAGACCTGGACGGCGACACAACCCTGGTCACAGTGCACTTTCCATCATTCTAAGGCCAGGTTTATACTTAATGGGTGTGACGCAAGCATTTTACTGTTCATAGTTGCGTGCGTACTTTACGTCAATCTGGAAGAATCCACCAGTTGGCAGTGCGAGATATTATCACGATCAGAACAGGTTCGGCTTCGCTGTGTTGTGAATTGCCTGGAACACCCATTAAATTCCGATTACACCTTACCGCAATATCTCTGAAAAGGATGTTTAATGATTAAATCCATCAATCCAGGGACGTGTCCATTCCAGCTAGCATTTGGCACGAGGCAAAAACAATCCCTAGATGGGGAATCAGCTCATCACAAGGTGAATACAAGCACTCATACACACACACACACACACACTAGCGTCATTTTAGTGTCACCAAATCTGCATATCTTTGGAAGGAAACTGGAGCACACTGTGGAAACCCAGCAGGAAAACCTGCAAACTCCAGGCAGGGAATACCAGTGACGTGACTCCCTGCGAGACAGCAGAACTACCACTCTGCCACCGTGTCACCCCATGTGTGCAATTATTAACAGTATTCATTATTAAAATGAAATTAACGATTTATCTGTACAATGTAACATACATACTTTAAAAGTGATATCAAGTATAAACCTAAAGATTCTAAATGTGCAGAGAGTTGGAATATCATACATTTATTGTGTTCTGGTGGTGATCTATTGCTGTTTGCCGCTACTCTCAGGTCAGGAGGAAGCCCCAGATAAAAAAGATGGCATAAAAGATGGTATGTGAGACTTTTTAAAATGTATCGTATCATTACGATCGGGAATATGCGACGCTTAAATATAAACGCACCAGGAATGCATCTATATGTCGGCATTTTGCTTCACCACATCGAACCATTCATCAAACATTGAAGTATGCACATCAATCCTGTAGGATCCGCATAGCGTCTTTCTGTTACAAGTATATAGTAAACAGAGACTCTGACATCACATTCCAACTTTTATCACACTGCGCCCCACTGCTGGTACTGCAACTCACGCACGCGTCACGTTAATTTCTGAGGACCTGCTCAGAAGCAATTCAAATGAACACTGGGAACGCATGGCAGCCATGATGCATGTGCGTATGCGTTCTGACCATGAAGTATAAACGAGCCTTCAGCCACAATGCTAGCATGCCATTGACCCACAGGCAGTGCTTTTTGGTGTTCACATGCCACACCTTTCTGTTGATTTTTCTGCTTCTCCTTTGGCTAATGAATCATAGACCGTTAGGACACCAAATAGCAAAAGTGTTACCTTATGTTGAAGAGACGTTGGAGTTGTGAATTTTAAATTTATGTACATCCTATGTCCCCTCAGGCTAGAAATTACCGTCTATACACACAGGAAGTGCTGGAATTCGGAGACAAGGTGTCTTTCCTGCTGTTACTTCCACCGTCAGAGGACATTTGCTCTGCTCCTGGGCAGGATGGGCATCTGAGCGGCTTCCTGACTCTCCCCTTGCAAATGTTTGAAATTGGTAAGAAACACCCTGCTGCACTGGCATTGAGGACAGATTCTAGAATGATCTGGTGGAATCATTATACCCTTTAGCCCACTCTGTGCACCTCAGGTCCACTATGATCTCATGCCACCTGTTCAGCTTTTTCTTTCTTTTTCTCGTAGTTCACTTTTCAACATACGAGTATCAGTTCTTCTCCAAGTACTGCCAGGCTTCTGTATTGCTAGAGCTGGACTCACAGCTGTCCCAGCAGGCTTTGAGGGAAGCCTTGGACACAAAAGAGGTGACAGAAGCCAAAGAGAGACATGATCAAGTGATGGGGCTTATCCAGGTACGTAAATTATTACAGAAGTCACCAACTGTGATGTTCTAGGCATTGCGGAGGAATGCTAATCTTCCTAGTACTGTACTTGTGTCTTCCTAAGGATTTCAGGAGAGTTGTCAAAGCAGCCTGGTCACTACAGTGCTGGGCACTTCCATATAAACATTATTCAAAAATAACAACCCCTTGACTGAACTGATTTACAAAGAATAGCAATTGACTTTTTTTTTTAGGTCCATCCATCCATCCACTGTGCACCGTCAGGTCGTGGGGTCAGCAGCCTAAGCAGGGAAGCCCAGACCTCCCTCTCCCCGGCCACCTCCTCCAGCTCCTCTGGGGGACCCTGAGGCGTTCCCAGGCCAGCCGGGAGATATAATCCCTCCAGTGTGTCCTGGGTCTGCCCTGTGGCCTTCTCCCAGTTGGACATGCCCAGAACACCCCCCCAGGGAGGCATCCAGGGGGCATCCTGACCAGATGCCCGAACCACCTCAACTGACTCCTCTCAATGCAGAGGAGCAGCGACTGTACTCTGAGTCACTCACCCTATCTCTAAGGGAAAGTCCAGCCACCCTGCGGAGAAAACTCATTTCAGCCACATATCCGCAATCTTGCACTTTCAGTCACTACCCAAAGCTCATGGCCACAGGTGAGGGTTGGAATGTAGCTCGACTGGTAAATCGACAGCCTCAACTTTTGGCTCAGCTCCCACTTCACCATGACGGACCGTTGCAGAGCCTGCATTACTAGGGATGCCGCACTGATCTGTCTGTCAACCTCCTGCTCCATTCTTCCCTCACTCGTGAACAAGACCCCAAGATATTTGAACTTCTCCACTTGAGGCAGTAATGTGTTCCCAACCCAGAGAGAGCATTCCACCCTTTTCCGGCTAAGAACCATGGCCTTGGATTTAGAGGTGCTGACTCTCATCCCCGCCACTTTAAACTCGGCTGCGAACTGCTCCAATGAGAGCTGGAGGTCACTGTCCGATGAAGCCAACAGAACCACGTCATCCACAAATAGCACAGACGAGATTCTGAGGTCACCGAACCAGACCCCCTCCGCTCCTTGTCTGCGCCTAGAAATTCTGTCCATAAAACTTCTGAACAGAATCGGTGACAAAGGGCAGCCCTGGCGGAGTCCAACCTCAATGGGAAACGAGTCCGACTTATTACCGGCAATGTGGACCAAGCTCCTGCTCCTCCTGTACAGGGAGTGAATGGCTCATAACAGCGAGCCTTGTACCCCATACTCTTGGAGCACACCCCACAAGGATGCTTTGAGGGACACGGTCGAATGCCTTCTCCAAATCCATAAAGCATATGTGGACTGGTTGGGCAAACTCCCATGCCACCTCCAAGATCCTGGCCACTGTACCAGTGTTCCACGGCCGGGACGGAATCCGCAAATTTTCCACCTTTTTAAGCTTTTTCCCCAGAGGTGGTTAACTTCTCCATCTTGGTTTTGTTCCTTAAATCTTAGTCATTCTAACTTTTTCCAACTAATCTCAAGGCCTCTCCCCTCCACAGCTCTTCTCCATTTGTCTATAATATTCTTACTGCACAATGTCATCTGCTAATAGCCTGCACCATGTGGCCTGGTGTATTATTGTCCTTAGCAATAACATCCAAAACTAGAAACAAAAAATTAATGATGATCCTTGATGAAGTACAACCTTAACTGCAAACCCACATATTGGTTATTCCTGCTATACATCTCACTTTGTGTAGTTACTTTCATACATCCAAAACTATCCTTACATACTGTACTTCTCAGGTGCTCCCATCTCTCTCATACATCTTTATGTTTCTTTCCAGAGAACTCTATCAAATGCCTTCTGTAAATCTATAATAATAAGGTGCAATCCTTTCAGTATTTTCCATAATCTGTTGTACCTTTTTCTGGGGGACTGTTCTTTCCTTTCTCTTCTCATCTTTTTATCAGTTATGCTTTCCAATATTGTTTTATACCTAATTTCCACAATCCTGCATGCCTTCCTTTGCTGAATACTAAATAAAAAAAGATGTAGGCTTAGCGGCCTAAATATTAGGCTGTCCATTAAAAAGGCGCTGGTTCAATCCCTACCCACAAACTCACTGGTTGCTTACTCGCATACCTTCTATTAGTCTTACTGGACCAGTCATAACTTTAAGATAACCATGGCATCAGAGTGCCACCCACTAGTCATTCCTCCTGTACCGTAAGGAAATTTGCTGCCCTCTAGTGGTATTTCTGCAAAGGTTTTTATTCTGTATTTTTTTTTTTATGTTTCTGTCTCCGTACCATTTTAACAAAGACTCACATAACTCTGGCATCAGAAGTGGTCTCTGCCTGCTTTAATAGCAGCCCCCTCCATCAGTTTTGTCAAAAATGCCACAATTTTATTGCACTGGCCAATTAGTTCACATCAATAGTGATCAGGCACTTTTCATCAAGTCAAGTCAAGTTAGGGAGCATACACTGGTACAATGCATTGCTGCACCCACTACACAATCACTTTTTGTAAATTTGCATTTTGTCCAAAGTATTGTTTTTTTTTTCATCATTTTTCTTATGTCCACCAAAATTAAAAGAGACCATCCTACCAATAGTGGGCCAGTAAAACATTCTCCAATTATTAGGTGTCCATTTGATGATTAATTGGGGGGTGGGGAGTCTGTATAATAGTTTTCAGTGTCATGCAACTTCAGTAATCTTTCCATGTTGTGGAGTAAAGAGCTAATTCAGACTGATTTTTTAAATTTCAGCGTGTAGATGACCTGTGGCGGGAGGTGCGATGGATAACAGATGCCCTCCATTATGTGCGCTACAAGCAAAATTGCAGTGACACTCGCCTGTTCTGGATCATGGAGCAAACCATAACCAAGGACAGCGATGAGAACCTCGATTCCTACCTTCACCATGCTCCTTCTTTGCCATCGTGTTCAGACTGCAGTGACAGAATTGATTCCATCCGTGGTAGGTCAAGCTGCAGTTCTCTTTTCGCAAAATACAAGGCCCACGGTGTCAGGGCTTGAGCCTCAGTTTTTAACCAGCGTTTTTTCTTTAATTCATGCTTGTTTGGATTTTCTTTTGTCTTTTTCCTGGATGCTTAATGATACCATGGAATGAGTTTGTATGCATATAGAAGCCATACCACTAATACAGTATATGGGTGAATAAGTTCTGTCCAGTATAACATAGAAAAGCTTATGCAAACCACTCATCACTTGTGGGGTAGAACTTCAGATAGTAACATCAACAAGCTGTACACAGGACTGCATATGAAAACATTTGAGCTTCTTAATATTTAACCACCACCATCTCTCTATATATAAAATTAATTGTCTGCCTGTCAGTCTGTGTGTCTGTCCGCTTTCCACGAGAGAACTAGTTAATGGATTTAAATCGTTTTTTTTCTATAATATGCTTGAACATTCCAGTTGATTTTGCGACTTCTCTCATTGCGCTAAGTATTACAGTTTGCTTGCAGGATCGATTTATTTGTGCTAATCTGAGACAGAGGCTGTGGGTCGAGGAGAGGGGGAAGCGTGGCGTCAGGAGTGGGGAGCCATGCAGGGCCCTCCTCACTCACATGCCGGCCTCCGTTCAAATCGATCTACCTCTGGCCACGTTTTGGATCGGAAATGTCTCTGCTAAGCTAGCTATACCTTTTTGTTTATTGATTTTTAAAGTTTGTCCTGTTTCACTACTATGTGGGTGGAGCCACGGGGGACAGCTAGCATTAAATAAAATAATATGATTTTTAAATGATTTACAGTAGCAATTACAGATGTTATCCCTTATTTTGACCTCATTGATATGAAACATATAACCATGTGTTTTGTCGTATGAAACTGTTCGTGAAAAGTACCATAACCTCCAAGGTTCTTTTTATATTGGTGAAAAATTTAATACTAGAAATGCCTAAATTATCAGCACTGATTTAGATGTACACCACACAATACCTACCTATTTAAAATTAACTCATCGGTCATTCTTATCACAGACTGCAAGGAGCAAGGCTGGCTACCTCAACATGGGCCAAAGCTGGCTACCTCTACTTTATTATGGGCCAGAAGTTACTCCACTCACAAGCCACACTTCTTTCAGGATGCCCGAACCCCTAAAAGAGCTAAATTTTCAAACTATGTCAGAAAAGGCTAAGAGCCTCTTCAAGAGCTGCACTCCTGTTTAAATTCACAGATGTAGCGCTCCATTTCCAGATCTCTACCTTCGAAAGGCTGCACAAATCTAGCAGAACAGCTTGCACCTAAACAAACATGCAAGATGTACTCCAGTAAAGGCTACAAGATTTTCTTCATAGGTTGTTTTCTTGATTGCTAGCTTTGAAAGAGTTAAAGAGATAAGGAATAACTCGAACAAGCATACTGGGGCAGATGAAATCCATAAACAAGGCACGTCTCAGTGACGTAATATTCAAAGTTAAATTTATGACTTATGTTTATTTGAATAAAATACTAGAATTCAAATGTAGAAGAAAACCTCAAATCAAATTCTATAAACACAAGAGTTGCTTTAATGTAGACATGTCTGTGCAATTTAAAGAATCCATTCTTCTTAATCCAACAAAGGGGTTCTTTAAAAGTATGTACCTTCATGGCACATTCTTGGTCCGCTTCTTTGTCAGGGTGTATTTTAGGTGGCTTTGCGCTGTCATGTGATGTTTATAAGTGCGTCTTCAGAACTGCCTATTCCCTCTCTCTTTAACAAACCAAGCACTGCGTTCTCATAATATAAGCTCCATATCATCGCTCCATTTTGGAAACCATACGTCATCTGCCTCTCTCAAAACCTGCATGGCATCTTTATGGCGCCAATGTCACAAGCCACCCATGGAAACAGATGCCCTGCTAGCAGTTTGGAAAATGACGGCAATGAAAAAGTATGGCCGACGTACAAAAAAATATTGCTGTCTATTATAATAATGTTCTTTTTTTTAAAAAAAAAAAAAACAGAACACAGATCGAGTGTGCCAGTAGGTAAAATAATCACAAAACTCTAAAGGATTGGAAAACAATAAGGCTCTTACCCTGCTATATAAAACAAACTTCTGAGTGAATAAAGCAGCCTCTCAAAAACAAAAGGATGGCTTTGCTAAGGTTAAAAATATAAAATATGGGCTCCAGTCACTAAAAAATAAAACATCTAGAGCTTTACTTGGTTTAATAGGAGACTCAATCACTCCTGATCCTCTGCCTGTCACTGTGCCACCCAGCCTCTTTCCTTCCTGGAGCGCACACTGCAAATTTGCTCTCTCTCTGTGTCTCAGTGACAATCCAACCAGGAGCTACAGCCACCCCATGAAATCCAGTTGAGTGACCCATTACAGCCTGAGGGATGACTGGACTGGTCCACTAAATCCTTCCCTTAATCAAGGTCCCTTTCCTGTGGTTACACTACAAATGATACAAATTTCCCTTCTACCTAAAAGTAGTTGTCTTGCAGTTACAATCGTGAAATTCCTAACGCCTCACCCTCTCTCAATAGCACTAGCATGTTACTGTTTCAATGGTACTTTATGCTCTTCCATGCAATACATGCATGTGGCTACTCGTACATTATTATTGGAGCCCCTTGACCTAATGTACGAGTAAGCGCTGGCTTAAAGGAGGGAGACCAACTCCTGCCTCATTTCATTTTTATATGTGATGTTCACAGAATGTATGTATGTGCTTGTGACACCCTGGAGTCTGTGGTGGTCTTAATCAAATAAAGCTAATACTCATTTTCTCAATTACTTAGATAATAAGAGTACAAGCATTGATACTTTTCATTCATTGTGCACCTAGCTTTTCCTAATAACCAAATTGGGATTAATAAAGTATCTATCTATCTATCTATCTATCTATCTATCTATCTATCTATCTATCTATCTATCTATCTATCTATCTATCTATCTAATCCAACAGTTACCAAAGCATATACAGTATGATACCTAATCAGAGGCTCAACAGTATTTGTACAGAATGCAGCACAGACTTCACGGTAGAGCACAGGTGCCAGATAATACACAGTGTGAGAGATCTTATATCAGATCTGGAGAGCACACACAAAGATATGTCCATGATACCTCAAAGGAATACAAAATGGAGGAAACTTCCAGCATCTTTCAACACATACTGTCCAAACTGGTGGCCAATGATTTCTTATTTAGAGACACCCACTTTGCATCTTTTTACTGAAGATTAATGGTTAACAGTGATCTGTATTTTTTCTATCTCTTACATTACACAATATTATTTCCATGCGTTGCTTGTCTTTTTCAGTGGCATTAAGTTGAATATATTTGATTCAGTATCACGCTATATTTCAGTGCAAATATAAATATGAAATATGTTTTTTTAATTTTTAATGGCATATGTGCACTTTTTCATTTCTGTAACAGTCTGTCTGATGCATGTGCAATTTATTTTATAATGTTACCTACTGTATTTATTCCATTAAACTTGATCGCAGGTGGTCTAATTTAGTATGCAACTTTGTTCCCCTTCTGTGACTCTAAGAAGCCCACTGCGGTCTTTATCCACTGCTAATCCGCAGCTCTGAGGCACACTGAAATAGTGCTGATTCCCAAAATTAGTCTTGTTACCATAAATACGTACTAAGACCAGACCAGCACAGAATCATCTCCAGCTCGGAAAACACTGATGCTGACCCAAACACTCAAATAGATAACAACATTTCTTCCTAATGTTTTCTTTACATTTGCATATTCATCCCATAATTATTTGCCTCATTTGCATACTAGAATTCAGCACTCTCTTCAAACACATTGCTATTCCAGCCAGTTTGTTTAGCTGGTGGTTCAAAAGAAGAACAGATCTAATGGACTCCTTTTCTAGAGTGGTCTCAAACTTACCCCACAATGCCTCCTGAAACTTTTGCTTCTAAATTTTTGTTAGCTTTGCAGTACCAACACCCTTAACCCAATACTGACAACATGATGTTTTTGCCTGCCCTGCAGGTTCTTCTTGCTAAACTCCTGTTTAAATACACACGGTCTTGGTCACACAGGTTATTCACTCATAAGCTACATCTTCCTAAAATAAAATAGACAAATTAAAAATTACAATTACAAATAAACTGAAAATAACTTACATTTTATTCTCAGTACATCATGTTATAAATGTGTATCTAATAAAGACAGTGTTATATTGTTTCAATAAGTCACTTTTTTCCTTCGAATCACATATTCTCTTCTTTCCGTGCAGATTCCCAAAACAGCTTGGACAAGGATGACGTTTTCTGGTTGACAGATGGCAACTCAGTATCCGCCAGCCCATCCAGTCCTGAAGAAGCCAATTACCCATTCTATCAAGAAGAAGAGAGTTCCCCAAGTAGCAGGGGACGCAAGGTCTTGAAATCCAGGGTGTCCGATGTAGACATGAGTAAGACTAAGCTGCTCCAGAATCGATTCCACTCCCTGCCCAGGACAAAGAAGGAATGGCACAGCGAGAAGTACCGTGAGTCATTGACTACAGAAATGCCCAGGGCGACACGCCTGCCCGAGAGGAGCTTAGTGGAGTGGATCAATGCCCCTCAAGAGACATGAAGCACAGCACCATCCATATATGAAAAACATCAAACTGACTTATTTTACTTGTAGTCTTTGGTTTGTGAAGAGGATGATAAGAGGCTAACATGGATTTTTGCTGTGGCCTGCACCTTGAGGCAATGTAAAACAATCCTATAGGGCCACTGGTTTCAAAGTTCAGACGTCTGAGCCAACTTGAAGGATTTTCCAGATATTTGAGTTTGTGGAGTCTTGTTTCAAGTTGAAGACTAGATGGGATTCAATGGCTGGTAATCTAATCTTTTTGGTGTGACAGTAAACAGGATTCGCCATTTTATTCCATCGAGACACTGATAACTTTATTTTGTGATTTTCTTTGAACTCTGTAAATATTACACATGCGACATATGTTGTAAAAATATTTATGTGTTGTGTCTATGGGAGAGCTCTTGTAATTAGAATATATCTGTTGCCATTAAAATACTACAGTACAATTATCATTGATGGCACATCACACGAGGTGCATGTAGACCTTGATTTCAGAGAGGGTTGAATGACAAAGAGCAACACAGAACTTGTGCAGTCCCTGAATGATGGTGGGGATCTGATATCTGTATATATATATATATCTATAACTGATGTGTTTTACAGTAATTTCATTATGTAGGATTGTTTAGGTAATGCATAATTTTGTGACTGAGAAGATCAATACTGAATCGACATTTCAGGAGGTAAGTGGGCATGTGCAATCAAAGATGACATCTACTTGAACTAGAGAGTATGGCTGGTAGTTTCATGAGGTATTAACATTGGATGCAGAGATCTGATCACAAACTAAGAACTGAAACTGTAAGATAAGCAATTTATCGAATAAACATTCAAAACTGGGCAGAACTAAAAATTGTGGTCAGAGGAGAAGGATTGCAAATTGTGAATACATTACAGAGACTGTTCTTTCTTTTTCACATTGAGTTAAAACAAGACATTACTGTATGTCATTACTCTTAAATAACACTGGCTTGAAAAATGGATGCATTTGGTAAATTTTTAAGCTATTCTTCTGCGCCCTATAGCCTCCATTGTAAAGTGCCAGTGTGGGGAAGATGTTTTTCTTTTTTAATTTATAGAAAGTGCTTAATTTTAGAACACAATTTTGTGTGGTACCAACATGTGCAGTGTGCCATATTTGTAAAGAAATAACATTGACTTGAAATATGCTGAACTTATCCTTTAAAATAGCAACAAGCTTCTCTTCAGATTGGCGAGTCTAAATGCTTGAGTGACAGTAACCCATTAGACAGGGACAGTGAGCCCCTGTTTTCTGCGAGCCTTGAGAATGTTCAAAAAGACAGGAAGAGGCTTTCAAAGAGAGGATATATTGTAGGAGATGTCAATAGTGGACAGTGATCGTGAGAATAAACGATCAAAGATCCTGGCAGTATTACCTTAAGGAGAAGGAACAGCACGAGAGTAGCCATGTCGTGTCTTCAATGTGTGTTTGGTGCTTTCCGAGCCATTTTTTGTTGATTGTCACAACAGAAAAGTGTAACTAG
The DNA here is from genome assembly GCF_016835505.1 of Polypterus senegalus. NCBI lineage: Eukaryota > Metazoa > Chordata > Cladistia > Polypteriformes > Polypteridae > Polypterus > Polypterus senegalus. The sequence continues at coordinate 31,168,226 of NC_053163.1, forward strand.
GTAATTAGGCTTTCAAAATACAATTTATTATCATTTAATAAATGCGCCCATTGCTTGGGACACATCACGTTATATTAAGCTATCTCATCTACATATTTTGTCTGCAAACATACTACCCCAGTCCTTACTGCCTCGATGCTGTGCTGGTTTGGTCTGTGATTGTCTGCTGTCTACGGTGAGGCGAAAGTAATTGACAGGAAGAGATTAACCAATGGGAAGAGGTTCAGCCATTTGTCTTGATTGGCAAATGACAAAATCATCATGGAAAGAGGGACTCTGAAATAAATAGCGCTGGTATTAAAATGGCAATTCAGAAAGGTGCTGCTTGAAAAAGTCCCGTTTCTGTTGTCTTTAAAACATAAGGCCATTTTAAAATAAAACTTGCAGTAATTAAATGTAGAGAACTAGATTGTTGAACCAAAATAAAATAATGACATTGTATTTCATAATAATTAGATGACTTTTATGTATACCTTTTTTCACAATTTAAATGACTCACTTCCAAATTTTACTGTACTTTTTACATGATCATTTCATAATTGCCATTTAATTTATTTTATTTTGACACAAATGGTATTCCATATTTTTAGTCATTATTAATATTAAGGTCCAGGGCCATGTTTATAACACTTGGCATGATTTTGAATCTTAAAATGTGCGCACACCAAAAAATAGGAATATGCATACACCAAAAGTAAAAAATCACATTTATAAAAACTGGCATACACAGATTTCGGCATAATTTACCCCTTAAAAATCACAATCATCTTGTAAATGTGCAGTCATAAAGGCGCCTCAACCCCCGTCTGGTTCCACCCTGAAATAGCCACATATAAACCGTGCTGCTCGGCCTCATACATATGCAGTCACAATGCTGCAGACCTTCACTGGCTGGTAGTGCTGAGACACATGACACATCCAGTAAGGCGAGATAGTCGTTCTCATATCTAAATTAGAGGCATGTTTTTTGTTGCATTTCCTTACTTGATCAAGGGTGTCATCATTTCACAGTTTCTTTGAAATGTTGCGTACGCATTGGTCAGAGTTGCCGTAAATATTCGAATATGTCCCCATCGAGTTTTCTTTTATAAATCCCGATGTTTGCGTGGGAAGTTGCGTACTCACATTTTGGGCTTCTTTTTGTGCATATCCAAGCTTTATAAATGATGTCCCGATGTTTGCCACATTCTTTTTGATAAAACAGATTGAGGTTAAAAATGGAAGGCTAAAAATATCATGTTTTTTCATAATACAGTATTACACACAGAGTTTGAGACTGCCCCGGACACATGGTGGTATTTGCTCTGTTGCACAGTCAAGTGATGCCACCACTTTTCTCGGTTCTTAAGGTCATGACAGTTTAGGGCGGACGGAAACTGCATATGTCAATGTCAACTTTATTTATATAGCACATTTAAAAAAACATAGGAATGCTGTGGCCAAAGTGCTTTACAATAAAAGAAGGAAAAACATACAATTAACATAAAAAACATAAATAGAAATGAAATAAATGAAACATAAATAATAAATAGAAGTAATGTTACATAATCACAATGGGGAAACCATCAGTATTACTGAAGGTCACGGAATGCAAGTGATTAGAAATGAGTCTTTAATGTTGTTTTGAACAGTTTAATTGTAGACAACTCCTTTATGTGATGAGGTAAAGAGTTCAACAGGTGAGGAGCAGCAGCTGCAAAAGCCCTGTCTGTCCCCCTTAGTTTTACACTTGGTACGAGGGACAACAAGAGACAACTGACCAGAAGATCTAAGCACGCTAGATGGCTGGTGTAAAACACACAGTTCAGATAAATAGGCAGGAGCAAGCTCATGTAAAGATTTAAAAACTAGCAACAAGATTTTAAAATTAATTCAAAAACTGACAGGCAGCCAGTGTAAAGAGTACATAGAAGTTGGGTGACTGCCAATGTCATTAGTTTCAATACAAGTATTTTTTGTAGAAATGTCTCTAATGGATCGGAAGCCTAATCAAACTGTTTTATTGTACAGGAGTCGTAAGAAGTGACCCTACTCCCCTGTTTTCTTATATAATACGCTGCAGTTGCTGTCCATTTGTCTGTCCAGGATTTTGAATCACCTGTAACTTGCAAACCATTTGAACTATTGACCTAAAATTTGGTACACATATACTATGTCATGTCTGCTATCCTCTTTTGGAGTGATGATTGGCCTCCAAGGTTATTCCTCTTTTTATTTTTATTGTATTGTAGAATTAACTCTCGGCAGTGGGCAGTAGGGCGGTCGTGCGGCACATGCATACAGGCGCCGTTCTCATCCCTACCACATTCGCCGTCACTTCTCCTACCACTTCATATCTTAAATCATTCTTGAGGAAGAGTGAAAACTTAAGTATCAGCTTATGTAAAAAATTAAAGAAAACATAGTTAGTAATTGCAACACAAACACTGACTTAATCAGTTTTAACGTAAAAAGGTGCCAAGAAAAGAAGAAGTGGGCCGCTAGGGTGCAGAAAAAAAGATCTGCTCAGGAAGTACCAAGTGCATCAACCTCTGAGTAAACGAATGCTAAACGTACAGAGAAAGAGGATGACAACTAGGAATGCTCAAGTCAAGTGTATGTTACTGGTTATTATATAATCCAAATCCCAAGTATTACCCTTCTCATGTTTATATTCACCAGCTTGTTATCAATTTTGCAGCCTTCCTCATCTCTATTTACTCATACTGGTGTTCACACTCAGGGTGCATGGATGACTTGTTCCTTTTTGTGTTAACTCTCTAGTTCCCAGGCAGTAATATAGTGTGCAAAGCAGAGCAGGATGTGGGTTCAAACTTTTATTTACTCTTTATACCATAGATTTTATCATTTTGAAATGATTGTCTGTGGTGATCACCCCATACAACCTACATGGATAGCAGCAATATGGCTATGTGTTATCAAGTTATCAAGTAGCTCTTTCAATTTTGTGTTGTGCATCTGAGCTGATAGATCTTTGATCCGGAGTGGTCTCTGGATGGATATCAATAGATAGAAAGAGAGAGATGACCAGCTGGTGATATTTATGACAACCTTTTTTTTTTCCTTACTGTACCCCTTGGACCAATCGGGCAATGTGGTTTAGTGACCAGCTCCCTTCCCTCTGGACCAATCCTGGCAAAGCACAACCTATGTTCTTGAACTTTCTACCAAACAGCATTCCATCTGTGGCTGTGGCATAGGGCAGGGGTCCTCAATCACGGTCCTGGAGAGCCGCAGTGGCTGCAGGTTTTTGCTCCAACCCAGTTGCTTAAAAAAAAGCACTTATTGCTAAAGTAACACTTCTGCTTCACTTTAGTGATTTTGAGCCCTTATTGCTTAATTTTGTCTTAAACAGCTATTTTAATTGCTCCTTATTATCAATAACATGCAAATGACAACAGAGAGCAACATTTCTCCATTTAGCTTATTTACATTTACACCTGTGTGTATTTAGCTGCACTATTGGGTTTAATTAAATACTTGGAAGAAAAATGAAGAGAAAAGAGTGAAGGACTGAGAATTACTCGTCCATTTTAGCCTTCAAATCATTTGCATGATAGAAAGGGAAAGAAAATCTAGGATATGAGAATGACCTGACATAGCAGAGTTAATTTAATTTTATAGCTTGTTAGTGCTTTATTGGCAAGAATTGCTTTCTAATTAAGCAACCAGGTCAGAACAAAAACCTGCAGCCACTGCGGCTCTCCAGGGGCCTCATGTATAAACGGTGCATACGCACAGAAATGTTGCGTAAGAACTTTTCCACGTTCAAATCGCAATGTATAAAACCTACACTTGGCGTAAATCCACGCACTTTTCCATGGTACCTCATACCTTGTCGTACTCAAGTTCTCCGCTCGGTTTTGCAGACTGGCGGCACCCAGCGTCAAAGCAGTGCTACTGTTCCTGTGTGGTTACACCTTATTTTCCTGACGGCTTTATAAATACACGAAACTAACCGCATATTGTTTATTAGTGTAATGCATCTGATTGTAATTAACTTGTAACAATATAATGGTAGAGGGAACAGCCATAGTATTCCAAATACCATAACTGCTTTAGCGTTGTTACTCTCACTTCTTCTTCTTCTTCTTCTTTCAGCTCCTCTTGTTAGGAGTTGCCACAGCGGATCATCTTTTTCAATATTTCTCTCACTGCACCACTCGGAGTATTTATATCACTGTATCTGAGTGTGAATCACAGCAGCAGCTGATCGGAAAGAGAATTATATACAGCTTCATGGACACGCTGTCTCAGCCACGGCAAAATGTTTTAAAGCCTTTCCTGTACGGACCTCGCGGTTCAGAAACAGAAACGATATAATTTATAAGGTGAAATTCAGCAAAATATGTTTATTAAATTATACAGATAAAACTTTAACTTCATTTAAATAATCTATATTCTTCACTGGGAGTGTCGTTAAGGATAGAATAATTAAACATGTACTATGAAGATATTTCAATGTTCTTTAAACGTTTTGAAGAATCGGCGCTAAGCTTACAGATGGCTTAACGTCTATTACGGAGCTGATTTTGTGGCGATCGGTTACTTGGGGAAAGAAAAGCACTGACTGCAGTGACGGCTACGCCAACATATATTGAATATAAAACAGAAAGAGAAAATAACAACACAGCTAAAAACACAGCGACAAATTTCGGCAAAAGTTAAACGTTTGTGTCATGAGCACGAGGCGGCTATGCAGTGCAACGGACGTGGCCCTCCACTGTGCATAAGCTACCTTACTGGCGAAGGAGCCACCGATTCTTCCTCTGCCCAGTGCCACCACAAGCCTAGAGCCGCCCCTGTACTGCTGCAATAAATTATTTCATCGAAGTGAAACACATGTTTAATAACGTGCTTTAACTCCTATCATCATGAAAATGACATCACGTATACATCTCAGTATTTTAGTTATTCAGAGAGTTGTAATATCACGAATGTAATGGACTCTGTGTCCAGTTGGAGGAAGAGAGCCGGTTTAAAAAGCAAGTAGTGATTCACACACATACAGTGGTGTGAAAAACTATTTGCCCCCTTCCTGATTTCTTATTCTTTTGCATGTTTGTCACACAAAATATTTCTGATCATCAAACACATTTAACCATTAGTCAAATATAACACAAGTAAACACAAAATGCAGTTTTTAAATGATGGTTTTTATTATTTAGGGAGAAAAAATCCAAACCTACATGGCCCTGTGTGAAAAAGTAATTGCCCCCCTGAACCTAATAACTGGTTGGGCCACCCTTAGCAGCAATAACTGCAATCAAGCGTTTGCGATAACTTGCAATGAGTCTTTACAGCTCTGGAGGAATTTTGGCCCACTCATCTTTGCAGAATTGTTGTAATTCAGCTTTATTTGAGGGTTTTCTAGCATGAACCGCCTTTTTAAGGTCATGCCATAGCATCTCAATTGGATTCAGGTCAGGACTTTGACTAGGCCACTCCAAAGTCTTCATTTTGTTTTCTTCAGCCATTCAGAGGTGGATTTGCTGGTGTGTTTTGGGTCATTGTCCTGTTGCAGCACCCAAGATCGCTTCAGCTTGAGTTGACGAACAGATGGCCGGACATTCTCCTTCAGGATTTTTTGGTAGACAGTAGAATTCATGGTTCCATCTATCACAGTAGGCCTTCCAGGTCCTGAAGCAGCAAAACAACCCCAGACCATCACACTACCACCACCATATTTTACTGTTGGTATGATGTTCTTTTCTGAAATGCTGTGTTCCTTTTACGCCAGATGTAGCGGACATTTGCCTTCCAAAAAATTCAACTTTTGTCTCATCAGTCCACAAGGTATTTTCCCAAAAGTCTTGGCAATCATTGAGATGTTTCTTAGCAAAATTGAGATGAGCCCTAATGTTCTTTTGCTTAACAGTGGTTTGCGTCTTGGAAATCTGCCATGCAGGCCGTTTTTGCCCAGTCTCTTTCTTATGGTGGAGTCGTGAACACTGACCTTAATTGAGGCAAGTGAGGCCTGCAGTTCTTTAGACGTTGTCCTGGGGTCTTTTGTGACCTCTCGGATGAGTCGTCTCTGCTCTCTTGGGGTAATTTTGGTCGGCCGGCCACTCCTGGGAAGGTTCACCACTGTTCCATGTTTTTGCCATTTGTGGATAATGGCTCTCACTGTGGTTCGCTGGAGTCCCAAAGCTTTAGAAATGGCTTTATAACCTTTACCAGACTGATAGATCTCAATTACTTCTGTTCTCATTTGTTCCTGAATTTCTTTGGATCTTGGCATGATGTCTAGCTTTTGAGGTGCTTTTGGTCTACTTCTCTGTGTCAGGGAGCTCCTATTGAAGTGATTTCTTGATTGAAACAGGTGTGGCAGTAATCAGGCCTGGGGGTGGCTACGGAAATTGAACTCAGGTGTGATACACCACAGTTAGGTTATTTTTGAACAAGGGGCAATTACTTTTTCACACAGGGCCATGTAGGTTTGGATTTTTTCTCCCTAAATAATAAAACCATCATTTAAAAACTGCATTTTGTGTTTACTTGTGTTATATTTGACTAATGGTTAAATGTGTTTGATGATCAGAAACATTTTGTGTGACAAACATGCAAAAGAATAAGAAATCAGGAAGGGGGAAAATAGTTTTTCACACCACTGTAGAGCACATAGAAGATCAAATACAAAACAAAGCATTTAACGTGCTACTTTAATTACGATGTGATTTGAGAAACTGGTTAATTAAACGATTTGAAGATGAAGTTTATGATGTTCTACTTTAATGACAAAATAAACTACGTGATTAAAGTGGAAATGTCGAGATTGAAGTTGACATTTCGTGCTTTTTCCCCACCGTGTGGCTTTTTTCTCTGTAACCTAATAAGCTTTCATATGACACTCAGACAGTGGGCTTACAACTCTTCTTTTCACGGCAACTTTGATATGTGACTTCTTTTTTATTTCCGGCACTGTGCGATTTTGTGGATGTGAGCTTTCAAGTTTCTCCAACACGCTATGTCACTCGATCAACTTCCTTTTGTTGATTATACAACGGTTTATTTGAACAAATAGTATGTTTTTCATTTGCCTCCACTTGGTATTCGCTGAAATTCTTATATTTTCCCCCGTGCTTTTCCCATTGTCTTTTCACAGAAGGCTGCGCTTAAGGGCGATTTATATTGATTTGCATATTCAAATAGGCGTAATTCTGGGAGGAGTTGGGGCGTTACATAATGCGCGTGCACGAGCGTTAGATTTCACGCTGATCGGGATTTATGTAGCGGAAGAACGTGGAAGTTGGAGTACGCACAGATTCCTGCATCTGGATTTTTCTGTGCGTAAACACATTTCGGCTTTTGTGCTTACGCCATGTTATAGTGCGAGTTCTACGCACGGCGTTATACATGAGGCCCCAGGACTGGGATTGAGGACCCCTGGCCTAGGGTAATACGCTTGATTTGTCTGTTGTTAATATGTCAGCTGAGGCGACCGCAAGTTCCACTTTTTGCTGGTTGTAAGCTGTTATGCAGAGAGCAGAGCAAGCTGGAAAATTCTTCTTGTACATTAATAAAAAGGTCACAGTACAAAGATTTTTAAACCTTAAAGTGGTACATTCTTTATCAAGATAAGAATACCAGTATAATAGCCCACTACAATATTAAAGCTGATACACAAAAAAATTGTACAAAATCCATTCACATATCAAAAACTGATGGACGAGACGAGAAACCCGAAAGATGCTGTGCTACGTACAAACCAGCAGAGATGTAAACCACATCTTTTACTGCCACCATAAAGGAGGACACGGTGTGCCATCTGCTTCACAGCCTCTTCCGTGGTAAGAAATGGAAGCATATCTTAACAGAAGTGGACATCCTGCAGGGTACCATTACGGATGAGCGTGATAAATAATTCTGCTTACTCACATAAAAGTGGCTGTGATAAGCACAGTGAACGGCATAACCCTATCAGTGTTCTTCTAGTTTTACAGATGCACTTCAAATGCCCAACTTTGTTTGTGAAATGTTTTGAGCCAGGCGTAAACTTAAATACCTCATCAGCAGGGTGGTGTTTGAGTGTAACTCTTGGAATTGAATCCCTGCATGTTACATAAAGCTGTGTTCTTGTCATGTCTTGTCTTGTTCATACATAAGTCAAACAGATCGACTCCTACCAAGAAACACCATGCTGGTTTTCCCACAAAATCGATTCCAGTTTTACTTGCATATGTGCATGTGTGGCCATTTGGTTGATCTGTCTGAATTCTCTCCTGCTGGATAGATACGGGTTCTTATGGAGAATGGAGAATGTACATTGCTGCGTGTGTGTATGTGGATAGTGCATATGCCATCCTTGTACTGAGAAAACACATTAGCTGGTTGGCAGGCAGTCTGGTTGGCTCACAAATGTTTTAGAAAGTAATCAGGTGAGTGTGACACAGAGGAAGAAAGCATCCATGGCTTCAAGCTAAAAGAGCAACATGAGGATCTCTTAGAGTTTGCCAGCTAAACCGACACACCCAGGACCTTTCTAACCAGAAACACTTTGTTGCAGTGCCTACTACTGGGATATCTGACAGATTATAAATTCTTAGCATCATTTTATTTATGTAATTATATGACTATTTAAAAAATGTGTCAATAAAAAGCCAAGGAGGTATAGAAATTTGCATTGCAACAAGTGTCATGGACTGAAATGGCTTTGTTGTGATGATTCTGTTTGTCTTTAATACCATTCCAGGATCACACAGTTAGGATAATTAGCAGCGCTCAATTACCTCGATGGCTGCGGCCACATTGTGGCAGACTGGTGCCACCCTCAAAGGGCATCTGCCATCATGAATGTGTTACTACCAGGACTGTTTTTGCCATTTGGCTCCAGCTAATGAATAGAGAAAATGAAAAGCAACCACGTTACCAGCTGTGGGCAAGTGGCCGTGGCAATGACTGCGAAATCCAAAGGGGGTCAGGTCAGCCTCACCTAGTGACCCTCAGCAAGTCACTGCCTGGTAAAAAGAAGGAAAGAAAAGAAAAATGGATGGTGTAAAATAGGAGAATAATTGTATTTATGTATGTCACCTTTCTTGTATCGACATGAAGCAACTTTTTCCAAATGCCATGTTCGCTATGTAAAATATGATCCTAATGTGGCCCATAGAGTATGTGTTGGAATCTTTAAGTGATCGATTTCAATAAAGATTATTGACAGTTCAGCTAAACGTTTTATTTTTTTGTCTAGCTGTGCTCAGGCCTTTGGATTTCAAATTATAAGGATGCCAGTTTAATCCGACCCTGATTCACTGTGTGACTCCAAGTCACTTAACCCCATCTAAGCTTTTTATAACTGCACTTCTATAGCACCTGGAAATTGCTTTTATCTATAGAAAGGCCCCGCGGTGCCTATAAAATGTATTCACCCTTTAGAACTTTTTATATTGTTTTGTTATGTAACATTGAATCTCAATTAATTTAATTTGGCTTTTTTGAGACTGATCAAGAAAAGAAGACTCTTTAATGTCAGAGTGGAAACAGATCTCTGTAAATGATCTCAAGGAATTACAAATACAGTATAACACAGAAAATAATTGATTGGGTAAGTTATCACCTCCACTTTGCAGATGCACCTGTGGCTGCCATGACAGCTTTGAGTCTGTGTGCTCAGGTCTCTATCAGCTTTGCACATCTGGACTCTGACATTTTCCACATTCTTCTTTGCATTACCATTTGTATGGAAATTAGTGAGTTAACAGCCTTTGTCAAGTCTCGCCACAGATTCTCCTCTGTTGGACCACTCCAGGACATTAACATTGCTGTTTTCAACCCATTCGAGTGTAGCTTTGGTTTTATGCTTGGCGTTTTTGTCTTACTGGAAAGCAAATCTTCTCCTAAGGTGCTACTTTCTTGCATTGGGTTTCCTTCCAGGACTTCCCTGTGTTTTGCTGCACTCATTTCACCTTAAAAAGCCTTTGAGGGCCTGCTACAGAGAAGCATCTCCAAGGCATGATGCTGTTACCACCATGCTTCACAGAGGGGATGGTGTGTTCTTGATAATATGCAGGTTCACATTTAGTCAAATGGCCAAAAAGCTGAATATTAATCTCATCAGGCCATAGAACTTTCTTCCATGTGACTTCAGGATCCCCCATGTGCCTTCAGTTGAAATGTCTTATGTGTTTGTTCTGTTTGCCACATTACTATAAAGCTGCAACAGTTGACTGCACAGGCTCTCCAATCTCAGCTACTGTAGCTTGTAACTCCTTCATAGCCCTTGTGGTCTCTTGTTTCCCCCCTCAATAGTCTTTTTCTTGCATGGTTACTCAGCTTTTGTAGCTTCTGCTCTTACATATTTCCAGCTGTGCCTACTCTTTCCATTTCTTAATGATTGATTTAACTGGATTTCAAGGAATATTCAGTGACTTAGATATTTTCTTGTCTCCATCCCTGACTTTTAATGGACTTACCTGGAGTGTTCTTGTGTCTTCATTATGTAGGTTAGGCCACTATACTGACTCAAGTTGGTCTTTTAACATGCAGCTGCATTTCTACTATAATCAGGTGATCTCCAATTCTGTGTCTGCACCAGTGATGATGTAAGTGTGATATTTTAAAGGGGGTAAATGCTTATAAGATCTGTTCTTTTGTAGTTTATATTTGTAATTCATTTGGATCATTTTTCATTTTGACATTAAAGAGTCTTTTTCTGTTGATTGATGTCAAAAAAGCGAAATGAAATCCCCTGAGATTCAATGTTGTATAACAAGTTGTTGTCTGCAAAGTCTCATCTCATCTATTGTAGCTTGTAGATCCTTCATAGAAGACCTCCAAGATGGTTTATAGGAGTTGGAAATTAAAAAAAATAATAAACACTGGTCATATTGATAATCTTGAAAGTAAGAATTAAAAGGTCATTTTAATATCACGAGGACCCTCATCGTTCTAGATCTTCCTAGTTAAACCTGAGACTCGGCTCAGTCCGACTCAGCGTGTGACCCTCAGTGCCATCTCACATTTAAACACATGAGCACCTCCGAAATGACAAGTGCAAGCCAAAGCCCTCGGCTTCCTGCCGCTTAACAGTTCACCACACTAAGTCTGCTAAAGATTTGAAACACTTGCCTCAACCACTTTGTTTAAATTCACACTTTCAGAAATGTACTCAGTTACTTGAATGTTGAAAATGGAGTGTAAATTCAAAAAGTGCAATTTTTGATCTTTTTAAAGTGGGCCAATGTGCTGTAGAGTTTATCGCTTGGTCTAGCAGAAGTGCTTTGAACAGACGTAAATGTTAACTTGATTCATACATCATTATGTGTTGCAGCTGAATTGACAAGTGTGACGTTTTCATTCCAAAATTCTGTTTGCTAGATGTGACCAGCACCCAAACTCACGCACAACATTTTGTATTCTGAGATACAGGACAAGACTTATTCAAATCAGATAATGGAGTCAGAGAGACAAAAAGTGGCCAAAGTGGGACTTGTTAGGTTTATTGGAGTCCTCGTCACTGATATTAATGCACTGCAGGGTTTCTTTTCAGCCTCGCTAGATAAGAATCTTCTCCCCAGTTTCTCTGCAGTCTTATCAAAATTAACTTCTTGTAGGAAATGGCAATAGACTCCTTAGATTTTGTAATGATTTACCAAACTCTAAAAACTCAAAAAAGCCTTCAGGGCAAAACCTAGGCCTAGAAACAAATTCAACCTGGCTCCAAACTAAAGAGACAGGCTTTCATAGCCTGCACAGGTCAGTTACTCCGTAGCTGTAAAGCAGTGGTCCCCAACCTTTTTGACACCAAGGATCGTTTTAGAAGCACATTTTTCCAAGGAACGGTGGGGGAGAGGGGAGACATTATGGGCGGGTTCGTAGGACAGTTTTATACACAATTTACATTACATTTCTATTATTATTAAGTTATAATTTAGTAATAGAAATAATACAGCTTATCATATTGCAGAATCAGTGAGAGTCCTGAGCTTGTTTTCCAGCAACCAGACAATCCCAACCGGGGATGATGAAAGACATTGTCACGCAAAGTGTGTTGCTTATGTTCAGTGTACTCCGTAATCTTGTTTTGGTTGCTGTCACTGCAGAAAACGATGCTTCAAAAAGATAGGATGTTGGAAATGGAAGCACCTTCAATAGCTTCTTTCGCGTTATTTTAATTTTCTCCTGTCTGCAAGTTATGCTGATGAGAATATTTCTCAGCGTTTCCTTGCGATAATACACTTTCAGGGTGCGAATGATGCCCAAACCCAATGGCTGAAGCACTGCTGTGCAATTGGGTGGGAGGAATTCAACGCGAACATTATCTAAATGCGGAAGCATGTTGTTGGCAGCACAGTTATCAATCAGAAGCCAAATCATCCTCTTCTTCTTCTTCATATTGTGAGGTTTCTGAACTCTTTTGGGATCCCCCCACCCAACAGGAACGACATGCTGAAGTGCATCTCTAAGCGCGACTGCCGAATATGTGTAAGATTGTTTGTCCATTGCCGAGGCAAGGCAACAGCATGCTCACAGCGTGTTGTCCCGTTGACAGAGGTCCCAAGAGAGTGCCACATTAATAGGAATGTTTCTTGAACGAGCGTCACTGAACCACATAAAAACTATCTTCAAAGGCAGCAGTTTGCAACCTGAGATTTTTCTTCTTTTTTGCATATTACATAGACATAAGCATTGCATTTGTCATTCCAACAGATTGCACATCACAAACATTAACACTGTTATTGTTTTTTCATGTCTGCCATTTCTATAGAAGGGTGACAATCAGTTAAATTCCAATGGAAGTTTTTCAAATGTTGACGAGCAAGAAGCAACAGGTATCTTTGAAAACCAAAGAAACCAAGAACAGCAAAAAAAGAGTACGAGGAAAGTTCGAAGAAAGAACATTTTTTTACAATGTTTCTATTTGGGGATCGTTATGCAAATGTGGACAACTGAGCTGCGACCACAGAACTAACTGCTCTGTGGATGATTCATTCAAGCATTTCAAGGTCACTTCATTGTAATGGAAGTATCTGCTGAATGTACTTCGTAGTAACGAGATTTCTATAGACTTGTGTCATATGGGAAAACTGTCGGGACCATAAAAATACTTTGTTGTAATACTCTCTCACCTCTCTCCTCTCACCTGCCTAGCATTCTGAAAAGTGTCCTCAGTGAAGGGGGCAGCCTTTTTACTGTAGCTCTTCACTGAGTGAGTCTCCGTTGCGAGCAGTTCTCTCGAGGCCCGGCTGTCAGATGACTGCAGCTCGGTAGTGGGCCGTGGACCAGGGGTTGGGGACCCCTGCTGTAAAGGATAGATGTTTTTGCAATTTGACATGTTTGCAATGGCTTATGGGTAGTTTGAACATGCAAAACACAACACTGTGCCATTAGTCTATTTAAAGTCAAAGTCAAATGAGCATGAATGCTCCACTGCAGGATTACACCACTGTTCAACAATCCACTATAGTGAGATTTCTTTGGGCCAAGGCTGGGAAACCTGCTGAAATTCACTCAGAGATGTTGGCTTAGTATGGAACTGAAAACTGCATAACTCAACAAAACATTTATGAAAGTGTAGAAGGTTTTAAAGCAGGAAGAACAAGTGTAACTGATGAAGCTCGATCTGGTCAACCATGAACATCGTGCACACAAATCCACATTGTCATGACAAATGGCTTCATCAGAGAAGACCGACAAATTACATTTTCCACTGTTTCTGCGTATTAGGACATCAGGTATAGATCTGCACATAGCAAAGTTTATGATGACTTGGGGATACCATAAAGTTTTGTGCCAGATGGGTACCCAAAAAGCTTACTGATATGCACAAGCCAATATCCTTTAATGAATTTAAGCAGGTTTTACTGTGCAAAGAAAACTCAATATGGTGTGAAATTCAACAATGGTGCAATCATGAAGTGGAACTACTTTGGCTTCAATTAGACCACGGGTGTCGAACTCCAGTTCTAGAGGGCCACAGTGGCTACAGGTTTTGATTGTAACCATCTTCTTAATTAGTGACCAGTTTTTCCTACTATTTAACTTCTTTTGCCATAGTTTTAATTAATTTGACTCAGCCAAACAATAAGGAGACACAAAACAAGCTGCCATATGACCAGCTCACCAGTGCCCATCACACAATATCTGAAAATAAAGAAAAGGGACGGCCTCAGAAAGGTCGATCTCTCCGGTCATCGAAACATTTTGATGGTCTTCTTAGAAAATCAGTTTTGGAAATGTCTGCTGTGGCAAAATGAGAGCAGCAAGAAGCCATGGAATGAAATAACAAGTTTAATTAAAAGTAAGAATCAGCTTCTCATTAAGAAACTGGTTGGTGTTTGAAGCCCCAATTCTGCTGGTTGACTGTCAACTCGTTTCATATCTCATTTCTGTTTTACTGTCATTTAATGAAGAAAAAAATTAATTCAGAGGACTGAATCCTTAAAAACAAAGCTATTAAAATGAAGGGAGAAGAAGTTAATTAGCAGTGAAACCTGGTCACTGATTAGGAAAAGGGTTAGAATAAAAACCTGCTGCCACTGCGGCCCTCCAGGACCGGAGTTTGATACCCCTGAATTGGACTAATGGCAGAGTGCTACACTTTGTGTTTGATCTACCCATAAGCCACCATGAGCATGTTGTATTGCAACAGTTTCTATGCATTGCAGTTACCGCTCAATTTTCAAATTGTCTTTATTTTGTGTTATACTAGTGGGCTCTGCCCCTGCTCACTTCGCTCACTCATCCTTGGGTTTGGTTAACCGGAAATGCAATTTAAAGAGATTGTTATTTTCATTTCATTCATTTTTTATTTTTTGATATTTGCAAGTAATGAAGCTGTAGTGAATGAGTTATTCCCCCTTCCCCCCCAGGGCACACTACGTGCCAGCCACTTCGCGTCTCTGCCTCTCGCGTTGTGAAGAGTGGGGCTGAACTCACACTAAAGAGATGCGATCGCTCCTCAGAAACCCCCTCTTAAACTGTGATACAATGAGAAACAAATACATTTTTTTTTACCTCCTCTATGCTCCATCAGCTGCTTGGGCTGTGCCGCGTGTTCTGCTTGTTGCACTGTGCGTCGATCAGTTAAATACCTGTACAGCAGCTGTCCTTTTGTCTCACTTCACGTCACAGGACGGTAAAGTGTCTCAGAGAAAATCACGTCTTGACCCAAGATTTTTTTTATTATAATAGATATATGCAGATAGTCCCCAGGTTACGGACATCCGACCTACAACTTACGAACGGGGCTGTACCTGTGAGGCATGAGCCTCAGTAACTGCCGCTCCATCATCTTCGGCCTGGGAACGCTGCAAGCGGTGGCTGGAGGGGGGCGATTTCCCTGCTCGTGCAATGTAGTCTCCCTCCGACGGCTCCCAGCGGCAAGCGGTGACCCGCGGTCGATAGTCACCGGGGCCACAGCTATCGCTCGTGTGCAGGATGGAGTCTTGATGGGACAGTTCGCTGCCCGCCCACTACGCCACCGCAGCTACTGCTCCTGACACAGGCTGGATGGAGCGGAGGGGGATGTTTCACTGCCCGTCCACCACACACGGCTGCACCGTGTGTTCTTGGTGGGCGGCAGGTAATGCTGCAATTGGTGACCCAGTTGTGGCTGAATGGAGGCCATTGAAGGTGAACGGGGTGGCGGGGGTTAGAATTGTAGGGTGGCTGCCTGTTCAATGGGGGCGGTGGTAGCTGATTCACTATCCACCTTTGGCCGCACCATATTCATTCTCGGTGGGTGGATGCTGCAGGCAGCATATTATAGTGGAGGTGACTGTGTGGTGGGCGGGTAGTGAACTGTCCCTCGCCACCCCATTCATTCTCAATAGCAAGCCTGCTTATACTGTTACGCACATAGCAGGAAGTTGTCTCTTGTCAGTACATCAGACGTGTTGATGACGGGTTTCTTCCTGCTGTTATAGCATGGACAGTGCCGTGCAGAAGAGCTCATCTTAACCTTTTGTCTACACCCTTCAAAAATGTCTCTGAAACAAAAATCTGATGCAAGTGCTGATGATATAGTAAAGAAGAGAAAAACCACCACCATTAAAAATAAAGTAGAAATAATAAAAAGGTCAGAGAGAGGTGAAACTCCATCATTCATTGGCAGAGCACTTGGTTACAGTCGATCAACAATAGCATTTATTAAAATAATGTACCTGTTCTAACTTACATACAAATTCAACTAAAGTGTAAACCTACAGTCCCTATCTCGTATGTAACCTGGGGACTGCCTGTATATATATATATATATATATATATATATATATATATATATATATATATATATATATATATATATATATATATATATATATATATATATATATATATATATATATATATATATATATATATATATATACAGTTTATACTGCATATAAAATATGAATGCAGAAATGCACGAGCACGGTCAATGCTATTTTGCTTCTCTTTCTCAGTCTCTTACAGGTGGAAGTGTATCTGGTTGTTCTCTATTTTCAATCTGGACATCCCCTCCAGCACAGTGGCCAATTTCCCTTTACAGTCCAGGGCAGGGAGCTCTGGGGTCACTTTTGCTAGTCTGGTGAAGCTGGAGTACCTCACTGTTCACCTTCCTCCTCTCCTGCTCACAGGTTTCTCATGCCGGGGTCTCCATGCCTTAACCACCAAACGGTGGCAGCTAACTCTGTGTTGTCTCAGTATTTATCTGTCCTCAAGGTCTTTCATTGTGACCAGGTATGGTGCCAGAGTGTAGTCCGAATGCAGGGTGCGGTAGCATTCCAGTTTATTTTGCTGTTGTACTGCTTATTGCCACAAGGTGACATAGCATCTTTTGTTCTCTGATGCCTGCGGTCTTTTTCATGTCACAAGTGTAGTTCAGTGCTCTGAGGCACTGTCTCAGGGAGGTAATGGCACATGGTTTCATGTTTGCTTTCTGGCTTTGGAGGACAGAGAGTGGTAGGAGTCTGGGATGCTGTTTTACAGGTGGTCTTGGTGTTCCAAGGCTCTACTTTATACTATATATAGCAATGGATTGTGACCAGGATTAGCTTTGCAGTCTTTACTGTGCAGCTGGAGGGCATGCTTGCAGAACTCCAGGTGAAGAGTCTGCATGGGACTGTTCTCTCACCTATTGTAGTCTGGGTATTGTGAGGCAAGGATGGGCTGGCATCCTGGCTGGGATTCATAATTTGTTATATTTTTGGACCTTCATAATGGATTGGTATCTCTGCCAGGATGACTGGTATTTCCTATCCCCATCAAGATGATGTAATGGACGGACGAATGATGGCTGCCTTACAGGGCTGCTTACTCCCCCCATATGCCAGGTGGCAACATCCCTCTGTTGGAACCCTCAGGTATGCCTCCACAGGACTGCCTGGGAGTTGTAATCCCAGTGGGTAGCACCACTGGGTTCCGTACGGCCACCTGACGGAGGACTTCCCTATTTTATGGAGATTTCACCTGACCTAAGAGTACTTGCAGTGTTTAATGCTGTAATGTAGAATCGGATGTAAACCAGGGACTTGTGTCTGCAATTTGGGGCTTTGTTACACTCCCCCAAAGGCCAAAGTATATTTTCTAACCCCACACCTCACTGCCATACTTAGGGGGATTGGTAGGATTACAATGTCAAAAATCGTTTTTCTAGAAGAACCTAATTTTGATTTAGTCCAAGTTGACATCTAGGGCACAGTCATGGCACAATTGGTCCAGGCCACCCACGCTCTGCTGCAGCCCCTGCAGTGTTGGAAAGAACAGGAGATCAAGAACATACAGCGGCAATCTCGGCAGTCTCTGGCAAATTTATCCTTTCCAACTTTCAGTTTCTATTCCTGTCTCATTTTGTGTGTTGCTAATGCAGCCCCGCGGCAAAACTCCACAAAAGCTCGACTCAGATGGTATCCATAACGTGTCACCTGCTGTCAGCGGAAGACCCATAAAATCGGAAACATTTCCATGATGGGTGGCAGATATCTGTTATATTAGGGACCAACATTCTATTCTGTATGATTAAATGCCTCAATGAATATCTGTTTGTCGAATGCAACTTTAAAATGTGATACTGTAAATAAAGTCAGAGTCTGCAGGTCTGAAGAGGATGGCGCTGACGTCAGAGCAGAGGGGGCAGGGTTTAGCTGACGTGTCCGAACGGTGAAGCGCTGTGCACTCCACAAGGACTTGGATCGAAGGGAGCAAAGAGCCGCCGAGAGTCTTCAGATCGCGAGTGGAGTAGAGTGGCTTTAAATATGTGGAGTAATACATCGTCAAATACAGGTGTAGTAACGTTTGTCATTTTTATTATTATTAAAAAGAACTAGTATATCCTACAAGTGTTTATTTGAACTTGATGGGACGCTTTCACAAATTAGTTTTGGTTTCAGTTTCCCGACTTTCTGAATTAATTTTACTTAGGAGTCAGTTGACTGTAAATATTTATTATGCGTTCATTTAAACAGCAAAAAAGCATGCCGGTTAAATCTTTAAAATACATCCATATAAATACCTAATCCAGTGCTTCCCAGATTCAGCCCTACTGGCCTGTTGTGGCGGCCAGCCTTCGTTCCATTCAACTTCTGTTTTTTATTCACTGTTTTTAACTACATACTTATTTATTACCGTGTCGCGACCATTTATGTGTTTTACATGCGGGAAATGTAAAAGCATTTTTTAAATATGTATTTGTAAGGCGGCACGGTGGCGCAGTGGGTAGCGCTGATTTCTGATGTCCGATTGTGCGCCCAGCAACAGAGTGGTGGTGTTACTAACAACAATGTGGCTGCAGTCACAAGTAACAGTGAGCAGAAATAGGAATGTATCGATTGGCGTAAAGTTTCTCAAAATAGCCATTAAAATTAGTTTTGCTGGCCATTTTACAATTGAAAAATCTCACTATAAAAATTGTCGCAGCTAGGAGACCTGGGTTCGCTTCCTGTGTCCTTCGTGCGTGGAGTTTGCATGTTCTCTAGGTGTCCGCGTGGGTTTCATCCGGGTGCCCCGTTTTCCTCTCAAAGTCCAAAGACATGCAGGTTTGGTGGATTGGCGATTCTAAATTGTCCCTAGTGTGTGTGTGTGTGTGTGTGCGCGCGACCCCTGCGGTGGGCTGGCATCCTGTCCGGGGTTTGTTTCCTGCCTTGCGCCCTGTGTTGGCTGGGACTGGCTCCAGCAGACCCCCGTGACCCTGAACATAGCGGGTTGGGTAATGGATGGATGGATGGATGGATGTATTTGTAATTTTTATTATCATCTGGTTATGATTGAATTCCATTGTTCTAGGTGTTCAGGTTATTTGACAAATTATCTCCGAATAATGATACTAATGATGCGGACATTAAGTAGCCACAGCCTTCCAGTGTCATTTGTCCCTGAGTCTCGTCATTCTCATTTTAGATAGATAGATATATGTCTGACCCCAGGGGAAAATTTGGCTTTTTACTGTAATGAAGCTCTTTACATAAACAAATACATGCACAGGTATATTAGTAAATAATGAAAGACGCAGTCTCTAAAGAAAGATACGAACTAACAGGACAATGACAAAACAACAGCTGAAAAAAAAGTCTCACGTTAATACACTTTTCTAAATTCGGACTAAGAGAAGAAATGCAGTCCCGCTAAATAAACAAGAAGCTCCGTTTCAAATAAAATGACTTCGTACCTGGGATACTGGATGGGACAATAACCTGCATTGACATTGAGAACAACTGATTTAATGCACATCCACTTTATCCGTCTGATGTGTAATAAGATGATTGCTACTGTAAGCACTTATATGAACAAACGATACAAAGGTACCAAGACTCAATAATAGAATAGTTTTTCAAGAGGAACACTATCATCACTCTCAGCAAAAATCGATGCACAAATAATGACTGGCATGCTGGAGTCTATGAGCACAAGTGAAAAGTCCAATTTTCATGCATACTAAATGAAAGGTACCAAACATTTTTTACTTTGATGCAATCAATAGTTTCTTTATGATTGTGTAAGTGTGACTGATTCCAGATATTTGAGATTGAATTCGAAATATAAACTGTATTCATGCCTTATCAAACACCCTTCAATTTAGTTTAAGGTCACAAGGGTATACATATCTGAAGCATGATTGTCTCACGGCAATTCCAATTAGGGGGATAACAGATGCTGTCATTCATTTTGTGTATTTTCCCTTTTCATTCATTTCAACAGCCGTATAGACGATCCAATGCAAGTTAAATTAGGGACAGAGTGCGCACGCGCGCGAGTGCAAACCGCTCTCACCGCCGACTTTCTCTTGCTGCTTTAGAGGAGTTAAATAATAAAGAGTACAAAAGAATCACATTTGTGGAAATAAATGGAAGGGGAAAACAATTATGTCAGCATAAATAAGACTAAATTGACTTCAGATTATTACTGCAAAGAAATGACGTTATAAAGCAGCAGCTAAACGGCGTTTGAATTAATTAAGAACACGGGAAAGGCGCAGCCTTTCTGAACAAGAACAGAGTATTCAACCAAAAAAATGCTCGGCAGACCTAGCCAATTAATTTTCTAAAATAATATCAAGTTTTACCAAATGCTGATGTTGCATATATTCTGCTCTTGTGCTTCTTTTAACAGATTCCCTGGGGACAAGTGCAGCATCTCTTCTTCAGGACCGCATTGCCCTGCAAAGTTACCAAGAGATGAGGATTGTATTGCTTGGAGAAAACTCAGTGGGGAAGAGTTCATCAGGAAACACCATTTTAGGAAAAAACGTGTTTCCTTCCACTTCCAACTTAGAACCGATGACAAAAACTTGTCAGATTGAAAGAGAAACAGTTTGTGGGACATGCGTAGCAGTGATTGATACACCAGGTTTGCTGAATATCCCCCTTAGACTGGACAAAGTTGTCCAAGAGACAGAAAGATGTAAATGTCTGGCAAGTCCAGGGCCTCATGCATTCTTATTGGTCCTGCCTTTTGGAAGATGCAGTGAAAATGAAATGCAGTTACTTGAGACCATCAGACAGCTGTTTGGAAATCATGCGGTGAAATACACCATTGTTCTTTTTACTCTTGGGGATGAGCAGAAAGATTTGTCAGTGGAGGAATACATCAGAACAGGCAGCAAAGATATGAAGCAACTTCTTGAGCATTGCGAATACAGGTATCATCTGCTCAACAATAAACATACCAGTGACCGGGCTCAAGTCCAAGAACTATTGGGAAAAATACTGACAATGCTATCGAAAAATAGAGAACTTCTTCTTCGAAGTTACAACAATGTCAAAAAAAAAGTGACCAAGGAAATCCCACATCAGGAAGTGTCAACTAAAAGTAAGTTTCTTCTATTACTAAACTGCCTGTTACTATCATTAGTGTATTTGAGCAAACAGGATTGATCCCAACAGACAAATAACTGACTTAACTGCCATTATAGGTGTGTATGCATGTTAAACGGTTTCTCCTCAAACTCTCTTCTTGTACTTTGTGCAGCCTTCTGGTTTCTTTAGGGTGAGCACCTTTCTTCTCATGTCTTCTATTTGCCTCTTTCTTTGCAATTTCTCTTCACCACCATTCCCTGCCTCTCAGTACATGTCTAAATCATCAGTTGTTAGTCATTGCAGACATGGAGGAACACGTAGGTACCCTTATAGCTCACTGAAAAAGTGCTGTATGCCTCCTGAAAAGTGATGAAATGAAAAGAAATTGTCCCCTGTATACCTGCATGTCTTTGATATGTCATCAAATTGAGCAAAGCAAATGTGACAAGAGATCAAGTATTGTTTATTCTGCAAAGATATTCTAAAATGGCCTGGGCACATTTGTTGGTACACGTAGAAAAGATCATCAATAATTGGATTAGAGTGATTTTTCAAACTACCTGTAGCTGTTTTCTTTTACTTGTATCATATGTTGCGCAATCGGTCATTCATGAGGGAATGGGGAAAAATCATTAATCTACCTACCGTATGGTTATCATCGTGTGTCTGAAACTAAACACGGACCAGAGAATGCAAAGGAGAGAGTTGACTGAGGAGATCAGAAAGAGAATTATAGACAAGCATGTGAAAGGCAAAGCCCAGAAGACCATCTCTAAGCAGCTTGATGTTCCTGTGACAACACTTGCAAATATTATTAAGAAGTTTAAAGTCCATGGAAATATAACCAGCCTCCATGGACGTGGCTGCAAAAGGAAAATCGACCCCAGAATAGGCAGAAGGTGGAAAGCTAATCCTGTCCCACTGAGTTCCAGTCATATCCAGCAGCCCACTGAAAACAAATTCAGATAACCGCAATTATCACATTTTATTTATCAAATTACACTGGGCAATAAGCATTTTGCTACTGGGATTCTTTCAACTGTACTTTAACAAATTTCACTTGCTGACTCCAAATCTGAAAACTGTTTTCGTCCAGCACGTCCCATTTTTTAGTTATGATGTTCCAGGTCTTGCACAACTAGGGTGACTGGACAGTAAAGGCGATGTGTTTCAGCGTTTAAAAAATAAGTTTGGTCTCAAGAAAAGTGAAGCTAAAATTAAGGAAGGTGTTTTTGTTGGCCCTGAAATCCATGAACTGATGCTTGACGATGAGTTCTAAAGGAAACTGAAACCCACTGAATCAGCACCCTCATTCGTGCGGGTTGTCCAGAATTTTCTTGGCAGGAGAATAATGCTTAGCTTGTGGAGAATATGCTGAAAGCGTATCGGCTTATGGGACCCAGAATGTCACCGAAGATGCATTTTTTACATTCTCATCTTGACTTTTTTCCACCAACTCTGGGCGATGAGTATAGGGAAAGATTTCATGGAAAACTGATATCTCCGAGCATGATGGGTGACTACTATTGGTTTATGCAAAGAGAGACGGATGTGCAGTACAAGCGCAAAAGGGAGTGCCTCAGACAATTTTGAGCACACTGACCTCACTTTTATATTGAGGTAAATTGACATAAACATGTTTTAAAGTGTCTCTGGTGTCATCTTCTGGATTGTTTTCAAAATAAACACATCAAAAAATTTTTTTGGGACAGAGTTCAAACTTTAGATATTGTGTTGATATATCATATTGATATTCAAAAGTGTCAAAATGGCAATGATGTGTATCTCAAAAATTTTATGTGCTGGTTTAATTCCGATTTTATATATGAAATCAATGTAAAAAACCTAATACTGGTCTGAAGTTCCCAGTAGCAAACAAAAAATATTTTTTGTAGACCAGTGTTATCATAATTATCATTATGATTAAGTTTGCAGATAATACCAAGGTAAGGGGCCTGGTAGATAATCTCGAATCTGTTGAATCATTACAGAGGGACTTGGGCAGCATACAGGCTTGGGCAGATTTGTGGCAGATGACATTTAATGTAAGTTAATGTAAAGTGTTCAAATTAAAAACACTGAAGGAAACACATAGGCAGTAAAAACGTTAGGTTTAAATACACAACGGGAGGTCTGAAAATCAAAAGTACACCTAATGAGAAGAATTTAAGAGTTATAGTGGACTTGACGTTATCAATTACCAGACAGTGTTCACAAGCCATTAAGAAGGTTAACAGAATGTCAGGTTATATAGCATCTTGATGTGAGCAGTACAAGTTCAATGAGGTTCTGCTCAAGCTTTATAACGCAATGGTGAGGCCTCATCTGGAATACTGAGTACAGTTTTGGTGTCCAGGCTACAAAGAGGACATAGCAGTGAAAGAAAAGGTCCACAGACGGGACTCATTCCAGGACTACAGGGCATGCGATATGAGGAAAGATTAACACAGCTGAGCCTTTTCTGTTTAAGCACAATAAGCTTAAGAGGAGACGTGACGGAAGTATTTAAAATTATGGAGGGAATTAGCCAAGTAGATTGACACTGTTACTTTAAAATGAGTTCTTCATGAAGATGGGGTTACAATTGGAAATTGTTAAAGGTAAATTTTGCACACACATTAGGAAGTTTTTCTTCACATAGAGCAGTGGTTCTCAAACTGTGGGGCGGGCCCCCCTAGGGGGGTGCGAAGTACCAAAAAGGGGGGCGCAAAGATGTGAAAAAAACAAAGCAAGAATCAAAAATGTGAAAAATACATCTATTGAAACCAAAACAAGTTAACTTAAACTACATTCTGATACCAGAAAAGTAAATATAGAGTTAGATAAATGTCGATAAAAGTTAAGTAGGTATAATAAAATATGCATCTATGATATATCATTAATTAAAAAAGAACAAATTGATATTAGTGGACTCCTTTCAAAAAAATGTTAGGGGGGCATGATTAAAACTGTTATGAAAACTCGGGTCACAAGTACGTAAAGGTTGAGAAACGCTGACAAAGCGAACCATAGAAACATGGAATAAGTGACCAAGTGGACAGTCAGATTTTAAGGATGTCCAAAACTCGACTTGATGTTATTTTGGAAGAATTAAGTGGATGGGCCTTGCAAGTATTGTTGGGCTGAATGGCCTGTTCTTGTTCAAATTGTTCTAATGTTCTAAAAATAAAAGGAACCTCCTTACAGTAAACGTTTCAGAAGTGATCCAACACCCAGGGTAAGACAGATGTCATCCTCTGGAGTTGTGTTACATTCTCCTTATCCCAAATGTCGCTCAGATATCAAAGTGGATCTGAAGCAAGTAGCACTTTGTGCAACGATAACTAATCTGTGATTGAGTGGAACTGTGGAAGCATGACTGAGTGTAACAGTTCATTGCATTGATGAGAGGTTTATGTTGAAAACCAGATGCTTGCAAACAGCATACCTTCCTTAAGTATTGAGACAGAAGCATAAGAGTTCGAGAGTCCCACTGGCCAACTGGGACTTGCTTGAGGAGCAATAAGTTTGAATGATTACAGATAGCGGGGAGAATGTCAAATTCTATTGCTGCCTATGACTGAAAGAGACACAAGTGCTTTGGAGGCCACACTTAGCGATTAATGAGTTTTTGTATTGTATTCAACCAAAAAGTGCTCCGCCAAATACCAAAACAAAGTAATGTAGTTATTTCATGTAAAGAAGACAGAAGATTTGAGGTAAAGTTGCACAAAAACAATTACCGTTTAAATTCTCCTGTGGATAAGTTGGGGCTTGATTTTACCGTACAATTTCTGGTATTTTATAAACTCCCACTATTGATCCCAGTGATTATGATATGCTAACGCACGCCCACCTGACAGAGTAACCACGGAGTACACTGCCTTTTTTTTCTATGTAGGTGCGTCAATGCGCTGTATCAGCGTGTGCTCCTAACATCTCTCTCTCTCTATTGTGCCTGCGTGACCACACGGTAATACCTGAACTATTCCAAAGCAAGGTTTGTACTGTTTTGTGTTTTTTGTATCTCATACCCTCATACACCTTTGTCGTAAGACCATCCTTTATCTATGATGGAGCATTCGATCAGAAGAAAATATGAAGCTGGTTT
Source organism: Polypterus senegalus (assembly GCF_016835505.1). Classification (NCBI taxonomy): domain Eukaryota; kingdom Metazoa; phylum Chordata; class Cladistia; order Polypteriformes; family Polypteridae; genus Polypterus; species Polypterus senegalus. The sequence continues at coordinate 31,193,528 of NC_053163.1, forward strand.
TAAATTAAATGTCGTTGAAGTAGTGAAAGAAATTGGTAACTGTACTGCTGCAACAAAAGTTGATGCGTCTGAGAAACTGATGCGAGATTGGAGGAGGCAAGTAGATATAAAAAAAATAAAGAAATTAAGTGTCGTATTTTTGAACGGGTGTATAAGTCAGGGTCTGATTTTCTGATCGATTTTTCAGTTTTCAAGACCCCACTTATACGCGAGTATATATGGTATAAATTGCCAGTTAACATAACCAGCATATCTGTGGAGATGTGAGAGGAAAACTGAAAAACTCAGTGGAAAGCCCACACAGACACTGGGAGAACATGCAGACTCTTCATGAACAATGACCAAGTGTGGGATTTGATCACTAGGAGGCTAGAAGGAGCAGGCTAACCACTGCGCTACCATGCCACCATGGTTAAAACATTATGAATGGTACACACACAAGGGACTTCTTTCAACTAGACAGTTAATTAGTTTTTCCATCTACAAGTAGTTCTCTGACTGAATAATATTTTCTAACATCTGAGTGAAAATGACTGCTACCCATCTACCACTTGTGTCCCCTCATGTTCTCCAATCACCCACCATTTGATTTTAAAGCTGGCATTAACCTTACTTTTTTTCTCTAAAAGTGCACTTTGTTTATGCTGACATCACCCCTCCATCACAGTGGGGAAGTTGTGTTTTTCTACTGCATAATGTGCAGTGTTTTGCTTTCAACGGACAAAAAGCTCAACCACAGAACCTCAGACTGTAAGATCTTCCTCCCAGCTGACTTCAGAGTCTCCCATGTGCCTTCCGCTGAGATGTAATGTGTTTTTTATTCTTTTTCCTATAAACCACTGACAAGTAAAACATACAAGTAATAGTTGTTGTCTGCTCAGTCTCTCCAATCATATTCATTGCAGCTTGTAACTCCGTCACAGTTTTCACAGGTCTCTTGGCCTTCCTCACTAGTCGTCTTTTTGCATGACCACTCAGATCTTGTAGACCCCCTGCATTGTGCAGATTTCCAGCTGTATCATTCTCTTTCTGTTTTTCATGATTTATTTAGCTGGATTCCAAAGGATATTGAATGACTTGGATATTTTCTTGTATCCATCTCCTGACGTGTTCTTTTCCATCAGCTTTTTTTGGAGGTGCTGGTTGTGTTCTTTTGTCTTCATTGTGTAAGTTAGGCCACCACACTGACTCACCACAAGTTCGCCCTTCCACATTCATATTCATTTGACGAAAATCACTTGAAAACCTATTGGCTTTACCAGTGATGATTTGGAGTTGTCATTTTAAAGGGTCAGAATCCTAATGAGATCAGTTTTTTTTGTGTTTTATATGTGTAATTAATTTAGACCAGTTTGCAGATACAGTGGAACCTTGGTTCACAACCATAATTCGTTCCAAAACTCTGGTTGTAAACCGATTTGGTCGTGAACTGAAGTAATTTCCCCCATAGGATTGTATTCTGATTCCTGCTTCGCGCCCGCCCGATGCTAACGACACTTGCACCCCGAACTGCCATAAACGCTGCGTTATAATAATGAAATCATCAAAATTAGACAGGCTATTTTTTAATTTAATAATAAAAAGTGATTTATAACTGGGGGAAATACAATTAATCCCTATAATTAAGACCATGTGAACTGTATGTAAATATATATTTTTTAAGATTTTTAAGCACAAATATAGTAAATAATAACTTAGAATGCAAAGCGTAATAGTAAACTGAATGTAAAAACATTGAATAACACTGAGAAAACCTTGAACAACAGAGAAAACTAACACTGCGAGAGTTCGCACTATAGCGCAACGAACCGCTCGCTAAAAACACTTTTAAGCACAGGGAAAAAAATGAACATTTGAAAAATCCATAATTTAATAAACCACCAAGAAAAGTAACATTGCAGCAATGCACGCTACAAACCGATCGCTGTAAACAGAAGTGAAGTGGAGGTTAAAATCCAATAGAAAAAAGTCTTCATTAAATACATCGAGGTAAAAACAATGCTCGGATCTGTCAGCTGTCTCTCTCTCGTGTGTGTGTGTCTCTCTAGCGCGTCTGTCTCGCTTTGCGCATGTGTGTGTCTCTCTAGCGTGTGTCTCTCTTTGCTGCGTGTGTGTCTGTCTGTCTCGCTTTGCGCGCGTGTGTGTCTGTCTCTCTCTCTTTCTCTCTCTCTCACTCGCTGCACAGGGAGAGGCTGAACACGTGCAGAAATCATCGGCACGCACAAACCGAAAGGGAAACTGGCTTGTTCATATACTGAGTGTGTGGTTGTGAACAGATGCAAAATTTTGGTGAACTTTCTAGTCGTAAACCGATTTTTACATGTTCCGAGATGTTCGTGAACCGAGGTTCCACTGTATCTACTTTCACTTTGACATTAAAATACTTTTTTTTTGTTGTATCAGTTTCAAAACAGTCAAATGAAATCTGCTGTGATTCAGTGCTATAAAGTATTAAAATGTGAAAACTTCCAAAGAAGTGGATACATTTTATAGACAATATACTGTATGTCCATTAATTGCATGATGTGATATGTGATCTACTGTTGAATTCTGCTCTGTACGTGTAATATTTCTATTGTATTGAGGATTACTTGTGTTCTGTTCTGTGTATTGTATTGTACAGTATTGTATTGATCACCTTTTTTTTTTACACCTACTGCATGCCCAACCTTTTTGAACTGCCTTTCCCAAGGTTTCTTCCATTTTTTTCCCTGAAAGGGTTCTTTCTTTTGAGAGCTTTTCCTTGTCTTCTTAGAGAGTCAAGGCTGGGGCTGTCAAAAGGCAGGGCCTGTTAAAGTCCATTGCGGCACTTCTTGTATGATTTTGGGCTATACAAAAGTAAATTGTGCTGTGTTGTATTAATATGAATAATCTTTAAGATATGGCCAGCTGAGAACAGGGAAGAGAAAAGTAAAAACTTCAGTCAGCACCACCTCTGGAGAAAATAAATTTGGGGAGAAGTAATCCTCAGTGACAAAAACAGTCACTGTCCTTGAGATGTAGGCCAAGTGATCATAGACTATGGTAGAAATGACCACTTAGTAAAGACAAGCAGGAGGAAATTTAAATCATATACCAAAATCTTCATTACATAGCAATGTAACAAAGAGACTTGACCATAGAGTAAGTGCTTAAACTAGGAAGTGCATTGTCTTATATTACATTTCTTAAAATAGTCTCCTCCTTCTGATTCTTCCTACCATTACCTAATGTCCAAGCCCGTCATTACCTAATGCCCATCACCTGACCTTATTTCCATCACCTGACCTAAACTTGCCAACATTACTCCTTACCCGTGCATGTACCTGAGACTTTTTTATCGCTTGATTCCCACCATTTACATTGGAATCAGGAGGATGCACCGATAAGATACTGGGACGCTTAAATAAATAGTTGCTTGTCACGGCTAAAGTTTTAACCAGCTGCATCCCTAAGACAATAGTGCTTAGTTTTCTAATACTGTAGAACACTCTACTTGTGGCTTGTCATCACCTCATGCTACTCAATCAATCAATCAACATTTATTTATATAGCACATTTTCATACAAAAAATGTAGCTCAAAGTGCTTTACAAAATGTTCACTGTACAAAACTGTTCAAGCAGGCAGGCAGGCAGGCAGGCAGAGGACAAGCTGCTAGAAATAAAAACAAGTGGCCATGAGCTGATAAGCACAAGTAGTTTCCAACTATTTGGATGAAATAAGAATAAACTTTTCATATTTAACTGTAACATGACCTAAAGCCAGCTTATACAACACGCTCTGCTTTAACTTGATTGAGAATGCATCGATCCATACATTTACATTTTCTATACAAGCAGCTTATCCAATACTAATACATTCTAATCATCAATACCAAAGGAATTCCACACCATCCCCTCCTGTATCACCATTACACCAATGTGTTTTCTTGTCTGGTACTCCCACAGCCTGCTTGTACCTTGAGAGCTTATTTTACAGAGCTTGAAAGACATGGATTTATTATCAGATGTGAATTTGAAATGACTTCAGACGTTTTTCAGTGTTTTTGTTCTTTGACTGTCCTCCATCTCCACCATAACTCAAAATGTGATTAATGTTCCTCTTGGTCAAGAAAGAGACATATGCCACATGTAATTGATAACAAAATGTATTGGTGACTATTTAAATCACTGATTCATTTTGATGACAAGGATTAGTTGTTGTAGGTCTACTCCACACAGATGATGAACATGTCTGAGATTCCAACCCTGAGATCTGAATCTTTGAGGCAGCAGAGCTTTCCATCGAACCACTGTGTCATTCAAAAAGTCACTCGATGCCTTTGAAATTCATCACCCTCATTCTTACTCATTTTTCCTCTTCTTTTCCAGACTGTGACTTGGGAGCAGGTGCATTTGCTCCGCACGATCAGCCAACACTCCGGATTGTATTAGTTGGAAAAACGGGGAGTGGAAAGAGTGCATCTGGCAATACAATCCTGAAAAAAAATTTATTTAAATCTGAGATGATTGCAAATTCAGTCACTCAAAGGTGTGAGAAGAAAAAGGCCAGTGTCTTCGAGAGGTTAGTGTCCATCATTGATACACCAGGCTTGTATGACACCGACTTACCTCCAGAAAAAGTTGCAGAGGAGATTGCAAAATGTATCTCTCTGTCTTCCCCAGGACCCCATGCATTCTTGATTGTGATCCATCTGGGCCGATTTACAGAAGAAGAGAAAAAGACTGTGGAAGAAATACAGAAAATCTTTGGAGAGGGAGCAGCAAAGTACACATTGGTTCTTTTCACATTTGGGGATGATCTAGACAAGACCATTGAAGAGTATCTTGAAGATGCTAACAGAGACCTCATGTACTTATTGGAGCAGTGTGAGAACCGGTATCATGTATTCAACAATAAAAGCTCAAATGATGACAAGCAGGTCCTAGAGCTCTTGGAGAAGATTGAAGCAATGGTGGAAAAAAATGAGGGACAAGTGTACACCAATGAAATGTTTCAGGAGGCAGAGGAGGGTATCAAATGCAGACAAGATGAGCTAATGAGGGAGAAGGAGGAAGAAGTCAGGGCAAAGTACCTGAGCTTACCTGAAGAAAAGCGTGTAGCCAACTTCAATACAGAATGGGAACAAGTCTATTGGAGCTATCTGGAAGGGACAAGAGAGGAAGCAGAAAAGTCTAATTCCTTTATCCGCTCCTTCGTGGAATCAACCATGGCATTAATTTTGAAAAATACAGTGGGGCTAAAGGTAACACAGTATGCTTTAGAGAAACTAGAAAGAATTGCAAAAGCACCAGTCAAAAAAGCAGTAAACATTGCATTGAATTCAGGAGTAAACTCTAAAAAAGCTATGGTCCTGGCATTAAAAACGACAGCAAGACTTGCGGCAAATAAGTGTACAACACAGTAATGCAGTACAGATAATAAAAAAAGAAGATGGGAGTTGGTGTCGTCCATTTGCATGAGATGGATGTCTGAGACTGTGCTCTGCAAGCAGTGGTGTTTATTTATTTAATTTTTTCTATATTTAATATATCCTCTATTTTACAAAGTTAAGCAGAACTGACACTAAAAATATGAACAACACAAGAGGTAATCAAAGGGAGAGAAAGGCGTCTCTTCTTCCATCAGTCAAAGCCAGCCTCATATTCACAGTCAAACTCATGTTACAGCCTTCCACAGACTGAGGGTGAGGAAAAAGAAACAAAGTCCCCGATCAGCCCAGTCAGCCAAAATCTTCCAGTGGAGCACCCAGTTTGCTCCTTAGTGACTCTGGGAATAAGGGTGACATTGGAAACCTGCCACTTTCAGACTCAGAGCGTGGGCCTTGTCTCCACCAGCAACTGTTACAAATGCCATCTGCACTTCAACAACCTCTTCACCATCAAGCAATATAACGCCATCAGAGCAGAGTTGGCACAGTGGGAACACAGTACGAGGGGCACCGAAAAGGTTACAGAGCCAAAGTCATTGGGGATCAAACCTGGGGTGGATATACAAGAAAAATATATGAACTGAGCAAAAATATGAAGAATCTGGAGGTACATTCAAGCAATAATCTCAATATTAAGTTGAAAGAAAATTTTGTCACAGTGACCTTTCTGAATTTACTGTACTAGCACTTCCAAAAATCCACTCAAGACTGCTGTTTACAGATTTCTCGTCAGCTTTTACTGCAATCTAGCCCCAGTTGTCACATCTTTGTTGACAAACTGATTGATCAATTCTGTTTGGAGCCTAACTTGGTGGAGTGAATTCTGAACTTTTTAAAGACCAGGACACACAGAACGAGTGTGAACAGCAGTTTTTGATAGCCTCAACTCGACTTAACTGGATCACCTGAAGGATGTGGTCTATCTCCTCAACTAGTTGTCTCGTACACAAATGACTGCACAACTTCACACAAGGACAGACATATCCTGAAATCTGCAGAGGACTCTGTCATTGTGAATCTTTTACAAGACCTGTTGTTGATGAGTTTGTTCTGTGGCGTTATCGTTCCTTTTTATAGCTTGTGGTGGGCCGGAATGACAGGTCTCGAGATAAAAATTGGCCAACTGAGTCATTCCATTTAATTCAACAAAAAGTTCAACTGAAGATAAATGCTTCATGCCATTTAGCTGTCTTTCTCTCAGGCTTCCATATAAACGAGAAAGACTCAGCTTTAGCTGTAGGTTCAGGGTCTATTGGCTTGTCAGCTCAGCCTGGACAGTCAGTCTTGCAAAAAAAAAAGATGCCTCCTTCTGGGCAGCTGGGATGCTTATGGCTGGGGAACCAAAAGGGGTGGGACTAAGTACCCTCACTGGGAGGTTTTCCTCTCGTCTCAGTGGGTTATTACATACCTTGATCAAGCCCTTGTGGATCTCCTCTGACATATATACGTGACAGGCTAAACAAGGATATGGCTGAAGATTTCAGTCGCTGCCCTCTTTTTATTCTTTCAACATTAATCAAATGGGGGACAGCAGACCTGGTGAGGCAATGTAAATATTTGGGGATATTAGTATATTAGAACAATCTAGACGAGAACTGGCCATTCAGCCCAACAAAGCTCTCTAGTCCTATCCACTTACTGTAATTCTTTTAAAATAACATCAAGTCTAGTTTTCATACTCCCCTGTCTACCACAATACTTGGTAGCTCATTCCATGTGTCTGTGGTTCTCTGTGTAAAAAAAAAACTTCCTAATGTGTGTGTGAAATTTACCCTTAACAAGTTTCCAACTGTTCTGTCAGACTTGAGCTGTCCTCTTTTTCCTAAATTTCAGTTGTTGCTATCAGGCAACAGATTTAGGATCCTGAGGGTATGGAGCAACAGATTAAAAAATTCATTTATTCTTATTTTATAAACATGTTGAATTATATTACTTGTAATAATGCTGCTGATTTCTGAATTATCATTTTGTGCACTGTTAAAAAGTAATTATTCTTCTTTGTAGTAATTTTAAATCTGTGGACTTATGATAATAGTACCTTTCATTTGTCTCTTAGCTTATTTTCTAGTATTTGTGTAACAGCACCTTATATTTTGTACTTTCTTGTTGTAAACAAAGTTCCTCTGGGACAATAAAGTCTACCCAACCTAACTCATTATATCCTGCAGTTACTTTAAAAATTCTGTAGTCACTGTGCAGCACTGCCATTGGACACATATACACATAACACACCTGTCCTCCAAAGGGCAGCAACAGCCGTAAGCTCTCATATCATGAGGGAAATATAACATGATGATGATATCAGCATAAATTGGCAGTCTCTCTGGGCATCAGCAAAACATTCAATGGCAGCCACAGGAATTGAAATGGTCATCTAACCACAAATGACAAAATAAGCATTGCGCAAACAGTCTAGAAGTGACTGCTGATACAGAGTGTACAGCACTTGCTGAGATATCAAATTCCCCTTTTTGTTTAGGTGTCTGGGATGTTCAGAAATGCTTGTATGATTTTTTTACTTTTCCTTAATAGAGAAAGTCCAATCACTATAAAGGCTCTGCAAACAAGAGGGTAAATATTTTAAAATGACAATAGCCAGAAAAGTTCATTATAAAACATGCAGTGTAGCAGTGGAAGAAACACATCCATATAAACATTTAATAAACATTCAATGATCTTTTATAGGTTTGTAGGGTCACATGTACATAGTACAGTGAGATTTTCACTTGCATATGAAACGTGAAACACATCAGCATTATCCAGCACCGTGATTAGCGAGTAGAATCACCTTATCTCAAACCTAAAGCCTCCCTGTGTTTACTGTTACTCTCATTGCCAGATGTTTAATTCATACATTCAAAATTATTCTGCTAATATTAAGTCAGACACCAGAAGGACTCCTCTGCTGCCCCAAAATACCATCCTTTGGGATTCATGCCATCTCTGGATTGATTCTATTTTTAAGGCCACACTGACATTGTATAGACTTTGTTGGAGATATCACAGATGGCTAATGGTGGCCTCAGGAAAGTGTGCAGTGACAAATGTGGAGAGGAAAAAAAGTCAGGAAGAGACAAATGTGTGCAGCTAGCAAACTCCTTTTGAGGTCAGTTTTATGTACTGGAAAGATATACATATTTGTTTTGTTCTTTGGTCTGAAATTTTGCCTCACATTCCAGCCCTCGTTTATGTGATTCCTCTCCTCCTGATTATGACCTTGACTTGTTATCACATTTACGATCCGTTTTCTGATTCCATCTTCACTTTAAACTGCAGCTGCCCTGTGCAGACAGTACAGATACATTTTTCCTCCTTCACAGCTTTCCTCCTTTTTTGTGTGTTATTTTTTATTAATACAGCACACTTGCTTTAGTATTTTGGACTCCTTTGGTTTAACTCTGGTTTCAGAGATTCGCTTAATAGTGCTCTCATTCTTCCACACCTTGCCCCTTTGAGGGCTGCCTAGCCACTGTATAAAAGTGTTTGGGGACATCACAGATGTCTGTTAATACAACTACACTGCTTTCATGCTCATGTCGGTTTACTCTTGTTTTGAATAATTTAACGCCATCACTGAACAAAGAACTGTGATGGGTTGGCACCCCATTGAGGGACTACTCCTGCCTTGTACCCAATGCTTGCTGCTTATAAGCTGCAGCTTCTCCATGACCTTGCTCTGAATAAGTAGGTTTGGAAGACAGATGGATGGACTGACCAAAGGAAAATATATCCATTGTGATGGACAGAACATGTGGGCAGACTATCAGCCAAGATGGGACAAGGTTTTTTACTTGTATGGGATACTAGCCCTTCAGGGAGGTGAGGATCATACTGACACAACCATGAAACCAGCATAAGATTCCAATATGGAAGAGGGTTTGCTGGCATCCCTGCCAGAACAGGTTCCTTACCTGGTCAGCAGGCCAGCGTGATGCAAGGACAGGGGGAGACAACCTGTCATGACTACATGCTCCCCTGATGCAGTAGATGGCAGCATCCCTAGACTAGGATCCACACATGGACACCTGCAGGACATGCTGGGACTTGAGGTCTCATGGGACAGCCCTGTTGGGTTCCATAGGGGCCTCCAGTGGGGGAGCTGCAGGGATTAGTAACCCCTACTTTGTGGAGCTTTCGTTTTACCCAGAGGTGCTTACAACAGGCTATGCCCTCACATTGGAAGTACTCCTGGGTCAAGGATAAAAGAAGCTTGTGGGAGTTAATGCTGCTGTTGCCGTTTTGGTGTTGTTGTAGGTCTGCTTGTGACCAATGCAGAACTCTAAATGAGTACGCGAGGACTGGTATGCTGCATGTGGTGTTGGCTGTAATTGTGTGGTATGCATGTTGGTGTGTGTTTAGTATTTGTTTTTGTGTAAGATTACACTTAACCAGTTCTGGTACACCCATCTGCCATGGATTGAATTACATTTTAAAAAATGATTGTGCATGCTTGACAACATGAGCCAAACTGACATCTGGAAATATCACCATGTTGCAGCTGGACACAAACAGACACCGGATGTCACCGGCCACTGAGCAACACCAGACATTTGTTGTGTTTTTTAATATACAGTATAGTGTTGTGTGTGTTTAAGTTTGTCCTGATAGAATCTAAGGTCTTTGTATAGCTGACTATCTGCCAGGCCTCAATTCGGCTGTAGTGTTCCTGGGTATACCCTTCTTCTCTAAAAATGTCCTTATCTATATGAATTGGTTCACATTTGTCCAGTCTAAACTCCATGTGTGTGTCAAGTGAATTCATTTAATTTATTTCTGGTAACTCTTGTCATTGTTCCTGTAGGTCTCTTTATGGTTATTTTAAGGTTGTGTTGTTGGAGCTGATGTGGAACTTTGCCTCCACATTGTGTGTGTTTTAATTTTTTGATAGTGAGAGTCAGACAGAACCAGAGAGTGCTAATGGAGTCTTTCTGGATGACGCCTCGTCTTATTACAACAAAAACATTTATTTATATAGCACGTTTTCACACAAACAATGTAGCTCAGAGTGCTTTACATGATGAAGAAAAAGAAAAAAGACAAAATAAATGAGAATTAAAATTAGGGAACACTAATTAACATAGAATAAAATTAAGGTCCGATGGCCAGGGAGGACAGAAAAAACAAAAAAAACTCCAGACAGCTGGAGAAAAAAATAAATGCTGCAGGGGATCCGAAGCCACAAGACCACCCAGCCCCCTCTAGGCATTCAATCTAACATAAATGACCTCAATCAGTCCTCATGGTATTCAGGGTTCTCATGGAAGAATTTGATGATGATGGTCATGTGGATTTCTGGCCTTTAATCCATCAATGTAAGGACATCATGGTGCTTTGATTAGGTGGTGGTGGTGTAGATCGCCACCACAGAAAACCAGAAAAAGAACAGAAGAGAAAGTAATGATAATTAATTGAATATGCAGAACATCAGGATTTAACTAAGACGAAACTATGAGAAAGCCATGTGTTTTCAGCAGTGTTTTAAGTACAGTATTTGTACAAGATAGACCTTGTAATCAAGTCTAATTGTAGCCTTGTTTGTCCAAAGTGTCTAAAATTTTACAGCTTCAGCTTATATCACAGAACAATCCAGGCAATGAGTTTGATGTGTGTGCAAGTCCAAGGATCTTCATTTTTAGAAGTTTTAGTAGCATTCAAAGTAAAAACTGTTATACAAAAGTAAAGATTTGAAGAAAAGAAAACAAGAATCGAAAATATGAAGAATACATCTGATGAAACCAAAACAAATTAACTTAAACTACATCCTGATACTAGAAAAATAAATATAGAGTTAGATAAATGTCGATAAAGGTTAAGTAGGCATAATAAAATATGCATCTATGATATTTCATTAATTAAAAAAGAACAAATTGGTATTAGTGGTCGCCTTTCAAAAAAATGTTAGGGGGGTCGCGATTAAAACTGTTATGGGTCGCAAATACTTAAAGGTTGAGAAATATGGTTCAACCAAAGTCACACAATGGTAGGCCTGAATAACACTCGGGACTGTGTTCTTCTCCCATCTAGTCCATAAAATATCTTGCTTCCAACATCAAAACTATTTCAGTACAGCCGAAGCTGCATTGCTAAATTGTCTGTGCGGCTGCTGGTGAACCCTTTGCTTCAATAAGGTTACTGTATAATGATGGACACTTTCTCTACCTTTCTTGATCTGCTTTAAAGAAAAGCTGAGCATTTGGCAGTATACGACCAAACCGTTGTGATATACCTGACTCAAGTCATGTGAATGTGTGAAGCTACAGCGTGGTGCAGTAGATGCATGACAATCAAGAGGTATGGAGGGCAAGGAAGACATCTGTCTCCTAAGCTCTGTTCACAACGTGGTAACTGTCCATGTTGGTGTCAGAGGAAATGTGGAAGTCACAAAGTCTTATGCTGTGGTAGCCTACAATCACACAAGGAGTGCATTGATCATGTGGATCAACCTCTGACATTCTACCCTCATGTGCAAGTAACAGACCAAATATTACAAAAACATCTTTTGACATCTGCTCCATCCGTGTCTTTGCATTGGAGGCTGTTTCAAAACATCACATGAAGCTTTAATACTAATTCTGCATCAGTACAGCAATGGACACTCGACATGTGTTTCCAACTGTGTTTGTTGATGTTTTTGTATTTAAATGTTTCTTTTAAATCTAATTTTGTTTGGCTCAGCCCTAATGGGGAAGTTCTGTGTGTTGGTTTATCAGTATTTTTTTTTTTTTTGGTCTGTAAGATCCCGCAGGTCTGATGGAGAACAGCAGTTGTGAGTATCTAAACATTGAGGAAGAACTTGAAGGTTTTGGAGGAACGGATACTAAAGTTTCATACTTGCTATCGGCACCTGATTGCCCTGGAGCTACATTGTGATGTAGCGGGGTATCCTGAGTGGGCTTCTCATTCCACCAATTGCCTGCCAGCTTTGTCCATACCTTGGCAGCTCTTGAAGCCAGGAAGTATCTGTTCTACCTGTGTGTCCACTAAAAATGGAGTATGTGAGCACCAACCAAAAAAGGGCCTCCACCTTAAGTGCCCAGAAAAGCAACTGAGGAACAGTTTTGGGGATTTCAAATGTGGGACAGCTGCCTGTCAAAGTTCTTCTCAGAGCTATTATGTCCTGCCTTTCTGGGGCACGTGTTCTGATTATTCTGTACAAGGACAGATAAAGCACTTTTAAAAAAATTAAATGTCAATGCTGTGGTTTTCCATGTGGGAAAAAACTTTCACAGTCATAGGTCAGTAATGCACTCCTAACTGGTCTACCTAACAGACAGAAACTGACTGCAGTGAATTCAGAATGCAGCAACAAGAATCTTAGCCAGAGAAAAAGAAAATCTGAGCACCTCTTACCAGTGATAGCATAATTTCATTGGTTACCCTCGTCTTTTAGAATGGACTTTAAAATACAACTAGTGGTATAAAAAGCCTTAAATAATCTTTGATTTTTTTCATACACTTTGGAGTGCCTGCCCCCCTACATTCCCCACTTGTATCCTTGGATATTCTAATAGTTGTCTGCTGATTATTCCAAGAGTCAAGTATAAAAAGTGGTGAGATGATCTTTGTTGTTTTACACCAACATTTTACAAATAGAGAAATGCCAGGATAGCACTGGATCATTATTTAAAAAAAGCCTGAAACCCATTTTAATTTGGCTTTTTTGTACCTTCATTTTAGTTCTATCCTTAATAAACTGGATATGCATAAATTTGTAATACTCTTAAATGAATCTGCAATCTTTATTCATCTTTATGTTTCTGCTTTCTTTTCCAGTTCTTCTGTGGTGGTGTTTTTGTGCCACCACCACCTGATCAAAGTCATGTGCAGCCATCTGTAATGATTGAATGAAAGCAGATACCCCAATCTGCCAAGGCACCCCCTGCATTGAATCATTGAAGATGAAGCCTACAAACAAATAAGGAACAAATTTAAAAGGTTTCTGTTAGGTAGAATTGCCAGTTGGGTCTAGGTGCTCTTTTGCCCCCCCTTGATCCCCTGCACATTTTTGTTTTGTTCTTTTTCTCTCCATTGTGGTAGACGACCAGGGACCTTGCCCCACCAGGACACCTGGAGTACGGAAGGACTGGTAGAGGAGCGATATCCATCAAGGACCAAGGATATGGAACTGGGAAGCTTAACCCTGTGTGGATCCATGGTCACCCCCAGGGGGAACCTGGATGGTTCCCGAGCCCTGGAGTACAGCACTTCCGCCACACCAGGAAGTGCTACCGCTCCAGGAACTGTGTATGCCCGGAGTGCTTCCAGGTACAAGGGCAGCACTTCTGCCAGACCAAGAATTGCTGCTGGAAGACCATCTCAGAGCACCTGGAGCACATCTGGGGCATTATAAAAGGGGCCGCCTCACTCCATTCGAGGAGCTGGATTCAGGAGGAGGAAGATGGAGTGTGCGAGAGAGGAGTGGAGGCGGCCGAAGAGAGGAAAAAGGACAGAATAGTCGTGAGTGAGTGAGTTGGTGAAACCAAATTGTAAATAAGTATAAATAAACACGTGTGCTACGGACATTGATGTCATGTCTGTCTGTGGCCGGGCTATCTTTTACACCATCTTAACTAAACTTTATTTTTTTCTGTCCACCCTGGCCATCTGAACTTGTCATTGGACCATCATTTAGAATTTTTAAAAACAATTCTAGATTTAAGGACTCTATTTCTGTTAAATTTGTCTATGTACAGTGCAACCGGAAAGTATTCACAGCGCATCACTTTTTCCTCATTTTGTTATGTTACAGCCTTATTCCAAAATAGATTAAATTCATTTTTTTCCTCAGAATTCTACACACAACACCCCATAATGACAACGTAAAAAAGTTTACTTGAGATTTTTTCAAATGTATTAAAAATAAAAAAACAGAGAAAGCACATGTACATAAGTATTCACAGCCTTTGCTTAATACTTTGTCAATGCACCTTTGGCAGCAATTACAGCCTCACGTCTTATCTAATTTTAATTTGTTTATCATTGATAACTGTTTTTTAAATCTTGAGCAATTTGAATGTATTATTTGTATAAAAATGTGAGATGGAAATAAATGGTGTTGTTTTTTGGAAACTTCAAAGCTTTTGACTCATTTTTCATGGAGTAAATCAAATGCTTAGAAGACTTAAACCCGGAGTGTCCTACAAATTGTGCGTAATGTCCATCCATTTCTCTGCAAGTGGTGAACCTATTAACCCGGAACTTGAAATGTCTATCCATGCTGGTGCCTTCCCATTGTGGTCTCCTCACTATTCCTGTCAGATCTGTTCAGGTGGTTAGGATCCCGAGTTGTTTTGTCGTGTGGTGGGTGCGGCAAGGCAGTGTACCAGTGCATGCTCCCCAACTTGACTTGACTTGAATTGTTTAAGTGTATCTGTGTGATTTGTGTCTATGTTCATTGTACTTTTCAGATTTCATGTGTCTTTATTCTATCTGAAGGTTTCTTTGCAGCTTTGCTTGTGTGTGTGCTTCTTGTGCAGTGTTAGTATGCTTAAGTCACATCTGATGTACTTAATCTGTGTGTCTGTTTGCTGTTGCCAGGTAGGTTTCATGTGTTGGTGTGATGTTGTTCTAATGATTTTATTCCAATGTGGATGATGGTGGAGACTGCAGATACCTGTTACAGTGTCTGCAAACCTGTTGGTGTCTTGAGTGTGTTAGTGTGGAAGCAAATTTTCATGAATGAGTTTTGCTTGTGACTTTTTGTGTTCAGTGGATTTTAGTATAATGGGAAGTTCGGTGGGGTCTGTCTCCATGTATTGTATGAATGCTCTTTCAATGTCCTGTCAGTTTGTATAGTAGTATATAGTCCTAGATGGGTGGTGTCTTGTTGGGTTTGTTGCTAATTGTGTCTGAAGTGTCCCTTGTTCTGTGGTGTGCATGGAGTGTGTTATCTATTTGTGAGTCACATGACAATGGGTTATCTCCTGTTTGTGTCAACGTTAGCAACAAAGTCCTTATTTGTTTGATTCTTGTTTGTGGCACGAGGTTATGTGTGAGTAGAATTTGTCGCTCATCTGCTCTTTTTATGTTCTGGTATTTCTGTGTAATGAGTTGTTTCCAGTTTCGTAATCTATACTAATAAAAGGCAAAGCCCTCACTCACTCACTCACTCACTCACTCACTCACTCACTCACTCACTCATCACTAATTCTCCACCTTCCCGTGTAGGTAGAAGGCTGAAATTTGGCAGGCTCATTCCTTACACCTTTCTTACAAAAGTTGGGCAGGTTTCATTTCATTTCGAAATTCTACGCCTAATGGTCATAACTGGAAGGTATTTTTCTCCATTAACTGTAATGGAGTTGAGCTGGAATGACGTGGGGGGGGCGGAGTTTTGTGTGACATCATCGCGCCTCCCACGTAATCACGTGAACTGACTGTCAACGCAGTGCGTAGAAAACCAGGAAGACCTCCAAAAAGCGCTTAAGAAAACATGCATTTTATAATTGAGAAGGCAGCGAAACAATAAGAAGTGAGCGAGTGACATATACTACCATATTCATGAGTGTTGCCAGCTCGGAAAGAAAGCAAGGTGTAAACCTAAACTTTAAATTAATTTCATAGACAGGCTACCGCTGGCGTTTCACATACCCACAGGTAATGCGGGATACAAGTTTAATGAGAGGGCGAGGATATAAGCGAGTTTTGATCACTTTGTAACTAAGTTAAAATTGTAGGTGAAGGGTGTGCTTATGCAAATTCGAGAGACTGTGTTTGTGGTGGATTGACGGTTAAGGCGTGTGGGGGAGTCACATCATCATCTCCCCTCCCACCTCATTTTGCTCTGAGCTGAGCTCAGCTAACGCTGTCTTCGAAGCAACCGTCAGACTGCCACCAAATACTCACAGAAAAATCCACAAGTTAATACACACGCTGTCTCTAGAGTTTCTCCACACTGAATCCTCCAGGCACTACTTACAAAAGGTCACATTGACAATCGTGTTATGTTATTTTTAAAATCTTTCCTTTTCTTAGCACAAGCACAGCTGAGAAGCTTGATGCATGTGCTCCATAACGCGTTAAAAATAATGCATTTAATCACACTTTGCATTACAAGCAAAGGGAGCTTTGTCAATGCATGATTTCCTGGTACACGGATTACATTGATCAGCGCATCCCGATTCATTTTACCCTCGCACCACCTTAGTTTGAGAAGAAGTATGAAAAATATGAGGTTAACACAGAAAAACAGATCACCAATTCAAGCTTTATGAATAATCGATTCGCCATCAATAATTGTTTTGGTAAAGCCATCCTCCTTCCATTTTATAATTTTTCCGCCACTAGCCATGATTAAATGAGCGGTAAAAAGTAAGAGCAAAGCGAGGGTGACTTATTTAGGCAGGCATATATATGACAGCAACACTCATGACAATGTCAATCATGTTACGTTATTATTAAAATGTTTCCTTTTCTTTTTCATTACTTCTTTAACACACTACTTCTCCGCTGTGAGGCTCGGTGATTTTGCTATATATATAATATATGAATGACCTCCAAAGAGCGCTGAGACTTTTGATATCATGAGCGTGTGTGCAAAGGGGTCTCCTGCCCAGCAAAAGTCGAGCAGCCAGCGCGCGTGCATAGCTGTGCCGGCCTTTGAGGCGCTGACTGCGCTTCTGCCTTAAGTCAAAGTGAGCACTTTTAATTTTTTTCATCCTCCCCTGCGCTATAGCCCAGACAAGTGCAAACACGGGACCCCTTTTCTACACCACGGCAAAATAATATTAAGGCGATTCACACTTTCTTTTGCACGTATACGATTATCAGGTCCTCACCTCGAATTATGAAGACACGCACACAAGTGCAGGACTGACAGTGCCATCACAGCCGATTAATGGCGGGGACGTCTCACCAGTCTACACAAGACCCACCGTGACTGTCCCCAAAAGGCGATCATAACGTCAGCGAACACATCTCTCTATACTATATAAAAGAAAAAGGCAACTTTCCTTTCTTTACACCTTTTTTCCTTTTATCCCAAACCAAAGCCTTTCTCTCTTAACACTGCAGAGGACACAAAACTAATTTTCTTTAAATGCCGGTAAGGCACATTACCAGAGGCACAAATTTGAATGTTCACATAGAAAATGTAATTTCAATGTACCTGTACTTCTTAAAATGTTAATGTTTTACTGTTTAATAACTTATAGACTATAATTTATTATTTTTCCCTTGCACTCAGTGACCAAACCTATACACACACATATAGACACATACAAACATACACACAAGTATATGTATGTGTATATATATATACACACACACATACATACATACATACATACATATACATACATACATACATACATACATACATATATATAATTTGTGTGTGTGTATGTATGTATGTGTGTGTATATATGATGTAGATAGGTATGTATGTATATATATATATATATGTGTATATGTAGATATGTATATAGATATGTAGATATGAAGATATGTATGTGTATATATGTATATATGTATATATATATATATATGTATGTATGTATGTGTGTGTGTGTGTGTGTGTGTGTGTGTGTGTGTGTGTATATGACAGCAGCAATCCAAGCTGTGAGAAAACAGTAAAAGGAGGCGTGTCAGACGTCGTGGTACATTTTCTGATGCAGCTGCCGAAAACAACTTCGTGACGCTGCCGCCAAATACACAAAACAATTACTTTGACAATCATGTTACATTATTTTTAAAATGTTTCCTTTTCTTTTTCATAACTTCTTTAACACATGACATCGCTGTGAAGCGCGGGTATTTTGCTATATATATATATATATCACAGCGACACTCATAACAGTGACAAAACAATTACATTGACAATCATGTTACGTTATTTTCAAAATGTTTCCTTTTCTTTCTCTTTTCTTCTTTAACACACTACTTCTCCGCTGCCAAGCGCGGGTGTATATATATATATAGATAGATAGAGATATATATATATAGATAGATATGAGAACAACACTCATATAAATGACAAAACAATTACATTAACAACCATGTTACGTTATTTTTAAAATTTTTCCTTTTCTTTTTTGTACCTTCTTTAACACACTACTTCTCCGCTGCGAAGCGCGGGTATTCTGCTAGTTGTATAATATGTATCCATAATGATATTCTTAGATCTTTTGTCTGTTTCATGTGCTGCTGCATCTTACCTGCTTTGGTAGTCAGAGGTATGGAGGGATCCTTGGAACATCTATAATAGTTTGGGTCTGGTGGTCCAACTTGCAGTAGCCATACTTTGAGCTAGTGCTGCTCTCACAGTGAGTAGCCAAGGGAGACTGTGAATAACTTTTCAAACACTGGACTCAGTCCACCTCACAAATGACATCCTTTCCATTCTGGGTAACTAGAAGGCAATGAATTCAACCTTTTGTGTATTAAAAATGGTCATGGACACTTTTGTTTTGACTGGTTTTTAATAAAAGCACTTGAGCACTTTTTCCACAGTCCTCTGGCCTCATCAGTGAATTATCCTTATATGTCAGCTCATCTCAGTCATAACTATCGACGGTGTTGGTTCAGCAGACTCCCATGTGGGAAGAGGGAGTCTGTAGGGGACCAGCAGCGTCACACACTTGCCCTCCAAATAGCACAGCTGATAGAAAATAACAGTAGAACAAGGCAGCTTGTGCACATGCAAGAAGTCCCACTTTACCATGACTGCCTGTGCATGTGTGGTTAAAACATGTCTGTTCTTCACTTCAGCAGGAGTTGGCTCTCAAGGTTTTTGCAGTGAAGCTGTTTAGCAGTGAACAGAAGCCCCGCATGACTAAAAAGTCTCTCACAGGCTGTAGACACAGGAAGTTTGTGTGTAGTCATGTGACTGCATGGCTGCGTCTGATTGGTGAAACGGAGTCATGTGATTATTGTTGCTACGTCTGATTGGTGAAACAGTCATGCAGTAGTTCCACTGGCGTTTCCTCTCTGGCAAAAATATAGTGTAATGTGTAAATGGAAAAAGTGACGAGTCGATTGTTGCCCAATGTAGTGGAGTAAGAGTAGTGTTTCTTCTTCACAAATGCGCTCAAGTAAAAGTAAAAAGTATGGTGCATTAAAACTACTCTTAAAAGTACACTTCTTTTAAAAAGTTACTCAAGTAAAAGTAACGGAGTAAATGTAACTAGTTACTACCCACCTCTGGTCAACAGTCAGACTGATGCGTGAGATGAAATGGTGTCTCATTCTCTGATGTATCTCTGTGTTCGACATCGTTCCTGCTTTGGTGCCTCAGACAGACCATTATTTATGTCACAAATACACGTGGAGTTCCAGACCAAGAAATATTACTCACATATGACTGGTTAATGTCCTGCGGTGGGTTGGCACCCTGCCCAGGATTGGTTCCTGCCTTGTGCCCTGTGTTGGCTGGGATTGGCTCCAGCAGACCCCCGTGACCCTATTCGGATTCAGCGGGTTAGAAAATGGATGGATGGATGACTGGTTAATTATCGTGGTGATGAATTGGCTCTGCCCTAAACCTTTGATCATCATACTTATCTGTGCAATCTCATGTTATCTCCAGTTCTTTAACTATTAAGTTATAAATCATTTGACCATTTTAAACTAAGGGTATCATAAATTACTTAAATGCATTACAGTTATAAATTATTGGTCACAAGAAGATAGAATGTACAATTATTGATAAAAAGGAAGAAGGAATATAGAAGCAGGTAAAGAATTCACTTACAAGGGTCCTGTAAATTGCTTTTGTAAATCAGTTGGGTCCTTTCTAGATCATCATAGTTCTTTTGAGCAACATTTAAAAACTTACAAGTGAGTCAGTCAGCAGTTATCTCAAGGACCTACTGCATTTCAATCGACAACATATTCATTGGTCAGGAGTCCAGCCTGCTAACCATTTATTAATAAATAACATTGCAAAGTGCACTGAGCGATGGGTACAACTAAATATCTTCAAGTTAAAAACAAGTGAAAACTATATCAGGAAGAGAATATGCCCTTGTACTTGTGCATATATGAGATGCCCCAACAAGCGGAGGATCAGTTCACTGGTGTAGTTTCACAGACTCCTGTTAAATAATCCTGAGCTACTCGAGTTGTAAATATGAATATATGTTGAATGATAAGAGGATGTGACCAATGAATGAGGCAGGTTCACGTTCACTTTTGAGCCTGTTTCATTTATGTTTATGTGACTGTCTTCTGTTAGTTTATTTAACAACACGTGTGTTTTGGATGTTGTGGATGACTTAACATGTGGATTATGCCTAGGGTTGCTAGACGTCCCTTATATATGGGACATGTCCCATATTTGATAATTTTGTCCCCTGTCTCGTACTAACCTTTCAGGGACACCCAAATGTCCCATATTTAGTTCATTTTCAAATTTCGTAATAAAAATATATTTTTACAACCTTCTTACAGTACTTAGCTGTAACTTTATAAGTAAGTATACTTTCTTTTCTCAGATTCTCTTGATGAAAATAAACCAAATATAACAAGTATACTAGATTTTGCTGCCTGTTTGCAACTTGTTGAGTTGCTATGGTTGGCTGAGGACAGCGCCACTCTTACCATTTTGCTTTCCAGCCGCGCTGCTGTGCAGTTCTGTATCAGCATTGCAACATACTGTGCCAACAAAGTTTGTTGTTAATACTTGACACTGCCCACTTTATTTCTAACTTAAAAACTAATCCATCCATCCCAATATGCGAAAACGTAAGTGTAAATTTCGTGATGAATATTCCAGCAAATGGACATTTATCAAACGAGGCAGAAGCTGTTTTGAAGCAAACTGTAGTATATTTAATTGCACTTTCAGTAAATAATTTTCAAATGATTTTACTTTTGTTTTCCTCATAACCCATTAAAATCCTTGCTTTATATTTTTAACTTATGTCTCTACTTCATATAATATATTGGTCTGGGTGTGTAGGGGCATGTATAAATTTATATATATATATAGTAATATAGAGAAAGATTTTAAGAGTTTCCCGTATTTCTGATTTTCCAATCTGGCAACCCTGATTATGCCACATAAGGACTGTGAATTTCTTTTTTTTCCACTGACCTTTTTGTATTGTTTGCTGTTGTCCATCATTGGTCTCCATCAATGCCTCTCCTTTGAGAAGCCTAATTATCTCTGTTCTTAATTAAAACATAAGATTATTATTTATTCTCGACCACCTGTACAAGCTACATCGAGTAAGTAGCATAAAAATGTCACTTTGTGGTGAAGTATGCCTTTTAATAAAGAGACAAGTGAAAATGACAGTGTATTAATTGCTCTTCTTTAGCATTCAATATTGTTTGTTCTTCTGTCTGCACATCAGCATTTGAATAATCTTACAACAGAAAATGACTAAAGAAAAGTAAGCATCAAAATAATGGCAACGAATACAAATAGTGATAAATGTATAAGAAATAGTTGTACAGTAGCCCAGATAGCTAAACAATGACATCAATTTGAGGTAAAATGACTTGCTGGCTGGAACAAAAAGCCAAGCAAGCCATGGGGTTCCCCTGGGACTATTAAAGGCAATAAAACAGATAACAAACGGTGTGTTTAACGTGTGCAGGTGTTTATCCAAAGTGAGTTCTTCTTCTTCTTCTTTTGGCTTCTCCCGTTAGGGGTTGCCACAGCGGATCATCTTCTTCTATACTGTCCTGTCTTCTGCATCTTGCTCTGTTACACCCACCATCTGCATGTCCTCTCTCAGCACATCCATAAACCTCCTCTTAGACCTTCCTCTTACCTGGCAGCTCTATCATTAATATCCTTTCCCCAATATACGCAGCATCTCTCCTCTGCACATGTCTAAACCAACACAATTTCGCCTCTCTGACTTTGTCTCCCAACCATCCAACTTGAGCTGACCCTCTAATGTCCTCATTTATAATCCTGTTCATCCTTGTCACACCCAATGCAAATCTTAACATCTTTAACTTTGCTACTTCCTGCTCCGTCTCCTGCTTTCTGGTCAGTGCCACCTACTCCAGCCCATATAACCTAGCTGGTCTCACTACCATCCTGTAGACCTTCCCTTTCACTCTTGCTGATACCCATCTGTCACAAATCACTCCTGAAACTCTTCTCCACTCTTTCCACCCTGCCTGCACTCTCTTTTTCAACTCTCTTCCACAACCCCCATTACTCTTAATTGTTGATCGCAAGTATTTAAACTCATCTAGTTTATCCAAAGTGAGTTACAAAAAACAAATGTGCAGCTCTGTTCTTATTCCAACTCTTGGTTTGCTCTCCGGTTAAGGTGTTCAACCACAAAATGTCTGCGGAGAGGACGAAAGGTGCAGATTGCACAATTGCGCTGTACTGAGTTACATCCTATTCTAATAACAGAAACTGGTAGTGCGCGAGCAGCTGACGGCCGATTGCCTCCATGGAACACTGAGAACAAAGTAAGCAACACAAAAGGGGCGTGGGTAGCGTTTGCGTCGAATAAAATATACGTCATCAACCATACGAAAAGCGGCTCTTAGCGACTGCAAGCACCAAGCGACACAAGGCAGGATGATTGTAAACACTAATGCACCCCAGTGCTATCGCATTGGCCTGTTAGCTGATAGCAAGATAGCAAATTAAATAGAAAGACAGAGCGTGTACCAGTGTATCTGATCATACGTTGCGTGCATCCCAGCCGTACTCAGGAAAGGGACGTAAAATGTGGAGTTTAATGATAAAAGGCGGGGCCCCAAAATACTGCGCGAACAAAGATGTCCTGTGAGGTGTCCCCTGCCTCTTTTAACGGGCAGCTGTCCTCCACCATAAAAAGAGAGGTGACCGCGACATCGAGAGCTGTACTTGAGGAATTTCTGGACTGTCTGGACCAAGAGCTCGCCGCCTTCATAGTGGCCAGAGACAGACACTGCAGTTCTATTCAGGATAAGAGAGCCCAGTCCGAAAATCGCCTGTCCCTCTTCGTTGAGGAGGCGGCGAGGGCGGCCGTGGAGGTTGTGTTGGCTCAGTTTGCAGACTTTGTCGACGGAAGATGTGCGGATTTCCAGCTGTGCCTTGAAACGTTTGACATAAAGGAGTTAGACAGCCTCAAGATGCAACTGGACACGCTCCGCAAAGATCTCTTTACCGTACGGAGATACAGGGGCTCTGCAGACGGGGTCATCGCGGACACGGCGTGGACAGCGGGTCATTCAGCAGCAGGCACTCATGGTATCGCTAATACTAATTCACCCATCAGTCTTGTCTGTTAACTCTTTACATTGTTTTTTCTGTTTGCATCATTTATAACAAATTAAATTAATAGCAAATTATACCGGGTGCACAAGAACACAACGTTTCGCTGGGTATCTTCTTATCACTTATAGCCTTAAGGATGAATTTTATGTGCGTATAAAATAAAAACAGAATACCAACGTGGAAAATGCTGCATCTCACAGTTCAGGGAGGCGGGGCTTGAATCCTGTCCAATCACTATCAGTGGGCGGTTCCCTGACCACACCCGCTTTCCTCCCACAGCCCAGCGGTTATAGTCTCTGAGTGTATTTTAACAACCAAATTTGTTAAATAGAAACAACCGTTAATAATAACAGAATGTAATGATTAATTCTGTGGGATTTAGTTTGTCAGATCATTTGTTGTTTTTTCTTTTACAAGGATATTCTTCAAATGATTTGTGGTCCGATACAGATTAGTAATTCCCAGTCCTTAACTTTATTATCTTCCATATATTTCCGAAAATCGTCCTCTGGTGGACAGACGCATACTATCCAGAGATTGTACCTGCCTTACCACCGATGCTTGCTAGAAAAGGCCCCAGTTTCCCCGGGATCCAGCTTAGAATGAGCATTTTTGGAAAATGGATGGATCCAGATTTTTTGTTATAACACATGCTTAATGATGAGCACACACGGGTATAAATTTGACATGTACAGATGGTGAACTGTTAGTTCATTTGTTATTTGCAGCTCATCGTTAATTGGTAATTAATTAAGAAAGCAAGAACCTGTCAAAATATGAGTAAAGGTGTTTTAAGACTAAAAGAACAAGTGAAGAGAAAGAGAATCTTAAAAAGCAAATTCACTAAATGAAGCACAAAAACTATTGCATGAGCAATCACAGCATCAGCAGCTTCTAAAAGGCAAATGGGTTGCGGAAAAAAAACCCCGCAGCTACTGTGGCCCTCCAGGACTGAACTTATGGACCCTCTGCCATACAGTGATATGGAAAACAAAATCTATTGTCTTTCATTTCGATTTTTGCTTTTTTTAATATCAGAATATAGTTAATAATCATTTGTCCTCACCAAGTCTTAAAATAAAATGACTATAACTTTGGGTGACATAAAATTGTGACAAATGGACATTGCAAAACATTAATTGGTCAGAAATAGAAGCATTAATGGCAAATTTATTTTTCACAGAATTACTTCAAGGTTTTATGTGACCACAACTGATATTTTGTCATTCTCGCTTTACTTTTATATTTAAACAAGAGCAAGCATATATTTTTAATTTGCAGTTTTGATCACTTTTATTTTTAAGAATCTAATAACTTTTGTGTTCGATAGTCTTTTCAGAAGTTTCAGCCCGTTACTAATGTGAAGCGCTCTTCCTTAGTATTTTTATTGTCTTTGTTAAGTTCAATTTACATTTTAATGTCTTGATTCTCAAATAGACAAATGCTAACAGTTGCTCAGATTTAATAATTAGTCATTCTCTGTAAATTACTTTAACCTTCTTAAAGTGCATATATATCATAGATGCATAGCCACAAGGCTTGGCTACAGACTGCACTTAAATATATATTTATAAGGGTTTCATTGTAATTTGATAAATTCCTTAAAAATATTGTAGGGTCTCAAGTTGATTGGCTTCAGATAATTTGTTCAGAAACAACTGAGCTTAACCAGCCATCTCAAGTGATCTGCTCACCCTTACTCCTCCTCACCTTAAATCTGTTACAATCCAGTATCTATTATCACATTTAAGAAATGAATCTTCATACCTTGTATCTCAAGTTTACATTGTAATTCATCAACAGAATTACTCCACCCTAGTCCAACATCCCCAGTGCCCCCCTTGCTAACCACTGTCATTGCATCCATTATATGACCTTCTCTGTGAACGTGCAGGACCTTCTGTTTATTCTGTTTTATACTCTTTCCGTTATGGTGTTGCATGGTGCATGGATCACAGAACCCCTAATCACAAGGAAGGTATTAACACAGGATGGGGTGACATTCCACCACAGAGCACTCTCGTGTATGTATCCATATTCTGTCATTCCCAGAAAAGTTTAGAGTTGCCAGGGAGCCTAACATGAATGTAATGTGGAAGACAAATGAAATATGGGACAAAAGGCGAATGTACACATTCTTGGAAGATGACAGCTAGGTCAGCAGTCAAATTCAGTTCTTGACTATGGTGCAGCATTTTGGACATCGATTTGTAGGAATATGTGCAGTTTTACCTAAGTGTACATATATTGATGCTTTTACAGTAGTACCAAAGAATCTGTTTCCTGCCATTTAGAAATAAGTAGTTCACGGATTCACTATGGTTGGCCCCCTGTGTCGTAGCCAACATTTTCTTTTAATTGGGCTTCTGCCTTACTTCATTTAAAGATTTATGTGTCATGTACACAGTTATATACATACAGTGCATCCGAAAAGTATTCACAGCGCATCACTTTTTCCACATTTTGTTATGTTACAGCCTTATTCCAAAATGGATTAAATTAATTTTTTTCCTCAGAATTCTACACACAACACCCCATAATGACAACGTGAAAAAAGTTTATTTGAGATTTTTGCAAATTTATTAAAAATAAAAAAATTGAGAAAGCACATGTACATAAGTATTCACAGCCTTTGCCATTAAGGTAAAAATTGTGCTCAGGTGCATTTTGTTTCCCCTGATCATCCTTGAGATGTTTCTGCAGCTTAATTGGAGTCCACCTGTGGTAAATTCAGCTGATTGGACAGATTTGGAAAAGCACACACCTGTCTATATAAGGTCCCACAGTTGACAGTTCATGTCAGAGCACAAACCAAGCATGAAGTCAAAAGAATTGTCTCAAGGCACAAATCTGGGGAAGGTTACAGAAAAATTTCTGCTGCTTTGAAGGTCCCAATGAGCACAGTGGCCTCCATCATCCATAAGTGGAAGAAGTTCAAAACCACCAGGACTCTTCCTAGAGCTGGCCGGCCATCTAAACTGAGAAGGGCCTTAGTCAGGGAGGTGACCAAGAACCCGATGGTCACTCTGTCAGAGCTCCAGAGGTCCTCTGTGGAGAGAGGAGAACCCTCCAGAAGGACAACCATCTCTGCGGCAATCAACCAATCAGGCCTGTATGGTAGAGTAGCCAGACGGAAGCCACCCCTTAGTAAAAGGCACATGGCAGCCTGCCTGGAGTTTGCCAAAAGACACCTGAGGGACTCTCAGACCATGAGAAACAAAATTCTCTGGTCTGATGATACAAAGATTGAACTTTTTGGTGTGAATGCCAGGCATCAAGTTTGGAGGAATCCAGGCACCGCTCATCACCATGCCAATACCATCCCTACAGTGAAGCATGGTGGTGGCAGCATCATGCTGTGGGGATGTTTTTCAGCGGCAGGAACTGGGAGACTAGTCAGGATAAAGGGAAAGGTGACTGCAGCAATGTACAGAGACATCTTGTATGAAAACCTGCTCCAGAGCGCTCTTGACCTCAGACTGGGGCGACGGTTCATCTTTCAGCAGGACAACGACCCTAAGCACACAGTCAAGATATCAAAGGAGTGGCTTCAGGACAACTCTGTGAATGTCTTTGAGTGACCCAGCCAGAGCCCAGACTTGAATCCGTTTGAACATCTCAGGAGAGATCTTAAAATGGCTGTGCACCGACGCTTCTCGTCCAACTTCATGGATCTTGAGAGGTACTGCAAAGAGGAATGGGTGAAACTGGCGAAGGATAGGTGTGCCAAGCTTGTGGCATCATATTCAAAAAGACTTGAGGCTGTAATTGCTGCCAAAGGTGCATCGACAAAGTATTGAGCAAAGGCTGTGAATACTTATGTACATGTGATTTCTCAGTTTTTTTATTTTTAATAAATTTACAAAAACCTCAAGTAAACTTTTTTCATGTTGTCATTATGGGGTGCTGTGTTTAGAATTCTGAGGAAAAAAATGAATTTAATCCATTTTGGAATAAGGCTGTAACATAAAAAAATGTGGAAAAAGTGGTGCGCTGTGAATACTTTCCGGATGCACTGTAGCTGGTCTCACTACCATCCTGTAGACCTTCCCTTTTACTCTTGCTGATACCCATCTGTCACAAATGACTACCTACACTCTTTTCCACCCATTCCACCCTGCTTTCACTTTCTTCTTCACCTCTCTTCCACAATCCCCATTTCTCTGTACTATTGATCCCAGGTATTTCAACTCATCCACCTTTGCCAACTCTACTCCCTGCATCCTCACCATTCCACTGACCTTCCTCTCATTCACGCACATGTCTTGTTCCTACTCACAAAATATAGTTAATATATGTCAGTGTTTCTGGCAAAAGATCACACACACTCGACTTTCAATGTTGTTTTAATTAACCTATAACACTATTCACTTCCATAATTTAATGACTAATTGCATTGATAGACTTAAGAGGTTAAGCACAGGCCCAAGTTTGTTGTTTTTAAAATTTAATTGCACTGTGAGGTGCCCAAATGAACGCTTGGGTTCCAACATGATTCTTGGCTTTGGTTATTGTTGTAATAAATTTTCTTTTAGTCTGTGAGCATGGACAGCCGTCATACATGTAATTAACCTACTGCTTGCTAAAAGTCACTGATTATGTGTGAGCTGCAGTGTGTGCCAGTTCAAGATTAGTTCTTGTTTAGAATCTGGTGCTCCCAGGATGGCCAGGGATCTTGTAATGGAATAAGCAGGTTTAAAAAATTTTGATGGCTTAACTAAAATCACTTAAACTGAACAAGCAGATTTATAGCCATTATCGTTTATGGTGTGGAGGTACATTTCAATGTACAATTTTTTTAGAAGTAAATATTGATATATAAATAAATCAGTTTTTTAAATGTACTGTATACTGTAGATAAACTATTTATTAATTGTTTCTTTATAAGAATCACTTCATGTGTTTATTGTGTTTGAAAGTAGAATGCTGTGATTTAGTTTTGTTTATTTATTTAGTGGAAATTGTACTTTTACGTTTCACCCACAGATAAAGAAGAAGATGATTTTTCTGGTGATGAAAGACTATTAAGCTTGAAAGTGATTCACATGGATGATTCATTTGGAAGAGAAGAGAACACCAGGGATTCCCTCCAGTTAACCACACAACTGTGCTCACCTGAAAAAGAATGTTGTGAGCAGAATTCCAAGCACACCAAAGGAGATGACCCAAAAGTGGACACGTCCCTTACTGAGGAGGACCATATACAGCAGGTACTGGTGTGCATCAAGGAAGAGTGTTGTGTTGAGGACTCGGCTCCCATTAAAGAGGAGGATTGTGATGAGGATTCTGTCCACATTAAAGAAGAGAGCTTGGACCAGAAACCTGTACCTATTAAAGGAGAGGACTGGGAAGAAGTGTCCATTCAGTGTGACATTTTTGACAGCGAGGTTGAAAGTGCCAGTGCAGAAGATGAAGAGTCCGTCTTAGAGAATAGTCTACTTCATCTTGGTAAGTTTAAACTATATGTGAGTTGGCACTTGTTGGATTCACAAATAATAGTTTGTACATTAAGTTCATAAGGTATGAAATTATAAACTATTTCTTTGATAAATGTAGCTACCTTATGTTTCTATGTAGGATAGTTTCTGTCAGAATTAATAATCATCAATAATAATTGTTTGAGCTGCCCTGTGGGACATCCTGAGGGTTTGCAGGATCCCCTCGAGGTTGCTGGATATCATGGCCGGCCTGTACACTGGTACTGTGAGTGCTGTGCAGAGTGGAGGCAGAACCTCTGTGTTTTTCCCAGTTGATTCTGGGGTTCATCAGGGGTGTGTTCTGCTCCTACTCTGTTCAGTGCTTGTATGGACTGGGTGATGGGCAAGGTCGTGGGGTCCAGCGGCTGTGGGGCAACTGTTGGTGAAGAAAGATTCATGGATCTTGACTTTGCTGTGATCTTCATGTAGTCAATGCAGGCTCTGATAGGGGCGCTTGAGAGACTGAGTAAGGAAACTGAGTGTCTGGGCTTGCGAGTGTCCTGGATAAAAGCCAAGATCCAGGACTTTAATGACCTCTTGGGCACAGCCATCAGCAGTGTGTCTGTTTGCGGAGAGAGTGTTGATCTTGTCGAGAGGTTTACTTAACTTGGCAGTGACATTCATGTCTCTGGTGACATGAGGGTCATGAGGTCGCTGGAAAGGGGTGTGTGGCGCTCCTGATATATATATGCAAAAGGACAAAGGTCCAAGTCTTTAGAATCCTGGTGCATCCTGTCTTGCTATATGGTTGCGAGAAATGGATGCTACCCAGTGACCTGAGACAAAGACTGGACTCCTTTGGTACTGTGTCTGTCCGGAAAATCCTTGGGTACCATTGGTTTGACTTTGTGTCGAATGACCGATTGCTCAAGGAGACCTGAATGAGGCACATTACCTGCATTTTGAGGGAGTGTCAGTTATGGCACTACGGCCATGTGGCGCATTTCTCTGATCCAGCTCGTAAGATCCTCATTGTTGGGGATCTGAGTGGCTGAACCAGGCCAAGAGGTCGCCCATGTAACACCTGGCTGCGTCAGATAGAGGGTCATTTCTGGAGGGTGGGACTGCATCGCGTGTCTGTCTGGGGAGTTGCCAACTGGGATCCGGAGTTTCATCGTATAGTGGGTGCAGCAACGTGCTGTACCAGTGCATGCTCCCCAACATGACTTGACTTATCCTGTTTGCCACCCAATTAGAACAATTAATTAACAATTAGAACACGGCTTATCAGTGTGTCTATACTATATTCTTGTCTAGTTAATGCTTATAAATAATTATATGTGAAAAATTATTGCTGTTTCTCTATATATGAATAAATCTATACAAAATGTATCTTCATTTTTCTCTATATATCATTTTCATTTCTTATTTAAATAGGTTAACATAGTCAGATATGTTGGAGGGCGGTAAATTGAAGCACTGTCCCGCCCTGAGTGGCACGAACTCTAGCTGCTCCACTGCTTGTATTGACTGACTTTTTAAATGTATTATTCACATAACCCAAGTAAACAGAAAAACAGGTTTCAGCAGTGCTAATGCATATTAAGGTTTTATTTAATAACCAATTACTATTTATGCATAACTAATTAAAGATAAGCTAAGGGTGTATACCATTAGCACCCCAAAGGAATGGCTGCTAAAAGTTGGGGCTTTGCAGTCCTATTTAAATAAAGTCATATATTAAGTTATCAGTTTCTAATTTTCTAAAAGCATGAAAATTTCTGGTTGTGTCTAAACATTTGACAATGTGCAGTGAATCACATTAGAGCCTCGTGTACAAGCAGCCTTACTCTTTTGTTCACACCTCAAAGCCCATGGATATGGATTTGGAAGGGAATATTTACTGAGTAATTGATCGACAGCCTTAGCTGAGGATTTAACAACTACTCCTCTGTTAGCTCAATGTCCTTAGCTCAATGTCATTATATCCTCCAGTCTTATTCATGAACAAGACCTTGATGTACTTCTCCATCTGGGCCAGCTAGTTCTCTTCCAAAGAAAGGGATGACCTCAACTTTGGAGGCGCTGAATCTTAATCTCTCCTTACTTCACACAAAGCTTGAGCTGTGCCAGTGAGCACCAGAGATTCAGATGAGGCCAACAACACAACAACATCCTCAAACAACAGAGATTCAACCTTCATTTCTACAAACTGGATGTTGTTCAAACCCTTGCTGTTCATTGATATGCTTTCTATGCAAATGATGAATAGTTAAGGAGACAAGTTAAGTGCACTTCTTCCAATTTAAACAGAAAAAGCTTTTGGCAAATTTGAAAACTCATTAATCTTAAAACGAACATTCTCTAAAAGGAACATCCTATGCAACTTCAATCTCAGATTAGTTTACTGTTTCAGAATACCTTGAGAAAGATGACTTCAGCTTGTACATTTTGTATATTTTTCTCTTTTACATGTACAATAGCTATACTTAATGGCAAAGCAGATCCCCAATACCAGCTATTAAAACACTAGCACTAGATTTATGCAATATCAACTCACGTTTGCTCTCACTTGTACTAGATAAAGTAACCAACCTTCATGACCATAATAGCAAAGAATGCAAGCAAGTTATCAAGTGGTAATGAGACCCCTTAGAAATTGCACTAAAAACAACCTTACAGCTGCATTATCTGAAGATTATAATTTTCTTATATAATATGCTACCATGGCTGTCCATTTGTCTGTCCAGATTTTAAATTACCTGTAGCTTGCAAACCGTTTGAACTATTGACCTGTAATTTGGTACACATATACTATGTGATGTTAACTATCCGTTTTCGGGGTGATGATTGGCCTCCAAGGTTATTCCTGGTTTTATTTTTATTTTATTTTATTGTAGAATCAACTCTTGGCAGCGGCCAGAAGGGTGGCGCATGCATACGGGCGGCATTCTAATCCCTGCCACCTTTGCCATCACTTCCCCTACCTCTTTGTATCTTAAATCATTCTTGAGGCAAATTGAAGACTTAAGTGCCATCTTAAGTGAAAAAGTTAAGAAAATGTACTAATTGCAACACAAACACTGACTTAATCACTTTTAACGTGAAAAGATGCCAATGATAGAAAAGAAAGTGCGGGCCGCTAGGGCGGAGAAAAGAAGAGCTGCTCAGGAAGCAGCATGCACATCAAACTCTGAGCAAACGAATTCTAAACATAATAGGAAAGCTCAAGTCAAGTGTATTCTCGCTGTTACTGGTGATTTAATATTTCTCTGACGCTATAATTTTAGCCACCCAGTGCCTCAATGAATCTGTTATGATCTGTTGTAGCTAATAATGTTAGGCTGAGACTTCAACAGAACTGTGCATTGTGTGTTTTGTTCAAAACTTTTATGCCTAAGAAATATGATCTACAATTAGCCATAGACTCCTCACAAACAAAAACTAACAGTAGTTAGATTAGATTAGATTAGATTAGATTAGATTAGATTCAACTTTATTGTCATTGTACAGGTACAATGAAATGCAGTTTAGCATCTAACCAGATGGTGCAAATAGAGAATTAAGTGCAATAGACAGTGGGTACAAATACAGTACATTAAAGTGCAATAAACAATAAGGTAAATAAAACAATATAGAAATGAGAATATATATCTATATGATATTTGAATTTACAGGTAATAGTATATAAGGAAGAGTAAATAGATAAAAATACTGATCAATAAGTACAGATACAGGATATTGTGAGCTGGAGGGTTAATCGCACCCCAAATAGATACAGACGCCCCTGAGAAAACCACAAACCCTGAACCACTGACTACCACCCTCACATTGTTCCTTATCCTTGCACTATAACGCGTAATACAAGCCTCGCACGGTACTCCGCCGACTTATAAGCCTTGCGCAGCGCCTGTCAGTTTTGGAATTGATTGTTTGCTTTTATCTCTCTCCGCTCCTAGCGGAACTGTCATATCTGACTTGTCATGGAGCACATTTAAGCTCATGTGTTTGCAGTGTTTGAATAAAAATCCTTCTTGTTTCTACGACCTCCTGTGTCTCTGTGCAAATCTGTGACCCAAGCGTGACAATATGAATAAATATAGATATATAAAATATTTTTATGTACATAATAGACACTAGGGGGCTTTGCCTCCTGCTCGCTTCGCTTGCCCAAACCCTCCTATCCCAAGCCTGCACTATGCACCAGCCACTTCAAGTCTCTGCTGCTTGCAAATGTGGATTTCACTTTCACCAAACAACAAATCTTTTAATTCTCATGGAAACGCCTCTTCATTGGGAAGAAACACTAAGTTTCCTTGATGGCAACACAAATTAGACAATCTATAAGTCTCCAACTAAAAGTTTAAATCCGAACAATGTATTTGATCTCTTTTCGCTGTTCTGTTATTTCACCGAGTAATAATTTCCGTTTGTTTGTGCTAATGTGATTTTTACTATCATTTTTTTGAGACTTTTGAATTTTAGTACTTTCATTATCTCTAATCTGCTCTGCATGTGTATCGCGCCAATGTTTTTGAATTCTTTACGACGTTCTACTGTACTTTGTCATCTACTCTTTTTCTTTTATTTTCGGCCCTGGGTGTGGTTAAATTTCTTGGCACAAAGTCTCGTCTTGCGGGATGTGAAAGTGTCTCCCTGAAAAAGTCACGTCATGTCCCAAACTAAAAAGTCTTGTCTCATCACAGGATTTTTTTTATTATAATAGAGAAATATGTAAACCGGTGAAACTATGCATATAATACAGTCAGAAGTTATTGATATTTGAAAAGATCAGCTATTGAGTAGTAAGGGTTGAGAGTTCAGAATCGAGGCTGACTCATCATTGTCACACTGTTCATTCATATTACTGTGGTGTTGTCTGCAAACTTTATGATAGAGTTGGAGCCAAGTAAAATGACAGAGTCATGGGTGAAGAGGGAGTAGAGGCGTGGGCTGAGTACACAGCCCTGCAAAATGCCAGTATTCAGGATCAGGGTAGAGGATGTGTGTGGTTGTTTGTCCTGATAGACTGGGCTCTGTTGGTTAGAAAGTCCAAAGTCCAATTACAAAGAGAGGTGCTGATGCTGAGGTTACCAAGTTTATTTACCAGATTGGAGGGGATGATAGTGTTAAATGTGGAGCTAAAATATAACAAATAACCTTCTGACTTATGAGCTGGTGTTACCCAGGCGGAGTGAAGGGCCAAGGATATGGCATCCTCCGTTGACCTATTGGGATGATAGGCAAACTGTTAGGGCTCTAGTGTGCGAGGTAGACTGGATTTGAGGTGGCCCATGACCAGTCTCTCAAAGTATTTGGTGATGATGGGGGTGAGGGCAACAGGATGGTAGTCATTCAGGCACCCGAGAGAGGATAGTTTACAAAGCACTGGTACAATTGTTGTGGACTTAAGGCATACAGAGAAGACAGCCTGGGTCAGACACTGATTGAAGATGTACTGAAGACCTCAGACAGATAATAATACAATAATACAAATAACACGAGAAAAGGCAACTGTTAAATCACTTGAGTTGGAATCTGGTATTCATGAAAGATTTTATAGCTCCATACTACTACTTGAACTACATTTTTAACTAAAGTGCAATTAAAAATGTATTTAATGTAGTCTACTTACACAAGTAATTACATTATATTATTTGTTATTTTTGATTATGACTCACTATTACAAAAATATTTAACACACATAATGTGACAAGTGCCTCTCTAAAGTACCTAAATAAAAATTAAAAATGATCAAACTTTAAAAGCACTTAACAGTCCCAGAACACACCAGAATGTTCTGCTATTGCTGTATTTTTTTAATTTGTTTGATTAGTTTTTACATTTCCTCTTTTTTCACAGAACACAGACAAGATTCTCCTCTGCGTAAACCCCAACATCAGAGAACAGAGGAAGCTAAAAGTGGGGAAACTATGACAAAAGTTATGGAGGAGAAAAACTGTTCCTTGAAATTTGCTGCACAAGCTGAACAGCTTTCAGACTCTACAGTGGCTCAACATCACTGCTTTCTGTGTGGCAAAAAGTTCAAACAGAAGGGTCACCTTCATGAACATCAGCGAATTCACACTGGTGAGAAGCCATACTGCTGCACTGAATGTGGGAAGCGGTTTATGAAGAAAAGCCACTTTCGACGGCACCAGATCATTCACACAGGCGAGAAGCCATACAGCTGTGCTGACTGTGGTAAGAGGTTTACAATGAAGACAGGTCTTCAGCAGCACCAGAGGACTCACACAGAAGAAAAGCCTTATAGTTGTACAAAATGTGGGAAGAAGTTCACGCTGAAAAGCTATCTTCAGAAGCACAAAGTAACTCACAATGAAGACAAACCATACAGCTGTAATGAATGTGGAAAGAAATTCATACAGAAAATCTATCTGCAAGAACATCAGAGAATTCATACTGGGGAGAAGCCACACTGCTGCTCGGAATGTGGCAAGGGATTTACTTTAAAAAGGAACCTCAAGCGGCATCTCCAGCAGCATCCTACAGTTGACACGAGGGAGAAGCCACACTGTTGTGGTGAATGTGGGAACAGGTTTACACTGAAAAGAAATCTTAAGAGACACCTTCAACAACACCAGGCAGTTAACACTGGGGAGGATCCTTACAGCTGCACCGAATGTGGAAAGACATTCACCCTGAAAGGTAACCTCCAGCAGCATCAGAGGATTCACACCGGAGAGAAGCCCTACTGCTGCAGAGAATGTGGTGAAAGGTTCACTTGGAAATCTAGCCTTATATCCCACCTCCGGTGCCATAGTGGAGAAAAACAGGCTATGAAACGGTAACTGAATACCACTAAATGAATTCCAGGCTGGGTTGAATGCAAGGGCCTAACATGTTTTGTTGTATTTAACCTGGGATAATAGAGCAGTGTTAAGTATCCATTGAAATTTTTAGAAGAAAAGGGGGTAACCTTTATGTAATTATGAATGCAAATTATAATTCAACAACTGCAAAACATTTAGGAGACACATTTTCCTTAATACCATTATAAAGTCACAGATAATCTGGGCGGAATCAACTCTACAAAAAAATATGTGAGTAAACTCCAGTGCACATAAACACAAACCTCTCCACTTACTCATACTGAGCTAGGTTAAGCTTGTCAAATCATTCGTACAGCTTTGGAATTTGAGAGTAAGATGGTGAAAACCCATACAGACATTGAGATAATGCACAAAATCCAAACAGACCTCTCCTGGAAAGCAAACTTTAGAGTATCTTCCTAAGCACTTCTTCACTGTGCTTTATGCAACATTCCTTGAATTCTGTTCACTTTTTTTTTTAGAATCGGTATAATGCCAGCTCAATGGTTTCAATTTTTTCTGTTTAGAGACTGCTTATGTTACTGTAGGCAGTTTCATTCAAACATATTGTGTTATGGTTTCCTGACACTAATCTGATGGTCACAGCATCCTTTGTCTGATCATCTGAAGTTTCTTCAGATTGTGATATGGTTCATTACGCTAACCTGCATGGGCAAGACCCAGTTTGTAACTGTAGTATAGCAGATGCCACCTCAGATTTTGATGCAAAAAATAATTAAACCCCAGTAGTTATTAACTTGGTCAATGAGGAACTATATCCTCCTGCTACCGTCTTTCCTTGAGATAGTATTTGCTGGGGTTCAATTACTTGTGCACATTAGCTGACACATTGATTTGATTTGTATAGCATACATCAAATATATTCTCCAAATAACGCAGGGGGTATAAATGATTTCTTTTAGTAAAATAATGATTAAAACAAGCTTTTATGGTAAAAATGCCACATTTGCAGATTTAGAATAGAAATGTTCAAGCATTGCGGTGGGCTGGCGCCCTGCCTGGGGTTTGTTTCCTGCCTTGCGCCTTACAGTTAGGTCCATAAATATTTGGACAGAGACAATTTTTTTCTAATTTTGGTTCTGTACATTACCACAATGAATTTTAAATGAAACAACTCCGATGCAGTTGAAGTGCAGACTTTCAGCTTTAATTCAGTGGAGTGAACAAAATGATTGCATAAAAATGTGAGGGAATTTAAGTATTTTTTTAACACAATCCCTTCATTTAAGGGGCTCAAAAGTAATTGGACAAATGAAATAACTGGAAATAAAATGTTCATTTCTAATACTTGGTTGAAAACCCTTTGCTGGCAATGACAGCCTGAAGTCTTGAACTAATGGACATCACCAGATGCTGGGTTTCCTCCTTTTCAATGCTCTGCCAGGCCTTTACTGCAGCGCCTTTCAGTTGCTGTTTGTTTGTGGGCCTTTCTGTCCGAAGTTTAGTCTTCAACAAGCGAGCAGGGGGCAAAGCCTACTAGTATATATAAAAAATGATGTATGTATATATGTATGGATACATACATGGCCACTAGAGCAGGGGTTCTCAATGTCGGTCCTGAGGACCCCCTGTCGCTGCAGGTTTTTGTTCCAACCACCTTCTGTTTTTAATTGAACTCCTGGGCTAATTAAGTGAACTGATATTTCCCAAGTTCTGTATTTAGGGAACAATATAGAAATTTGAAAACTAAGTTTGCTTATATATATATTGTGGAAGACTGCCGGCTTCCCAGGCCGGTCCGCACCCCCAGGCCGACAGGAGGAGCTCTCCCGACAGCAGGATCGTGCCCCGAGGTCCAGCAGGGCCTTATGTACTCTATAGTGTTTATACACAGCCCTGCTGGATACCTTGGGGACCACCAGGAGTCGCTGTGGGGGGACTTGTGGGATCTGTTGTGCCCTATGACCCGGGAGTACGTCACAGTCACGTGACGGGAAGGGATGGCGTGCTCCCGGGGTGAAGTAAAAGACTGATTGCCCTGACCCGGAAGGAATAAGGAACTGTGGACTGCTGGGACAGGAACACCTCCGGGTCAGGGGCTATAAAAGGACGGTGCCTCAGTCCAGACACTGAGCTGTGCTGGGAGGCGGAGGAGCAAAGTGTCTGGGCGAGGAGGAGAGTTTAATAGTAGTGGTTTGTTTAAAGAGTTTATTTATGAGTAGTGTGGAAGGTGCTTGGTGCACTGTGGGAAAAAATAAAAAGGTCGTGGACTTTTACCTGGTGTCTGGAGTTGTACCTGAGGGTTCAAGGGTGCACTACTGCCCCTACTACTGCCACAATATATATATATATATATATTTATATATATATATATATATTAAAATATACCAAGCAGTTAGATAGGAATAATGTTTTTTTCTTTTTAACAGTATTTATCTTTATTTTCATTCTACTTTTCAAGCTGTTCTAATTGTTTAATTAATCCATTATTTACTAACTAGTGGGTCTGACGCTAAAGTAGTTGCAGCCTTTGATTATTCAATGTTGTTTGCCAGCATCTCTGATCTGCTCGTTTTAAGTTGTCATTATTGAGATACAATGAAAGGGGAAAAACTGCACAAAGAAAGGACAAAGTATAATGAAATCAACAAAAGAAAGTTAAGCATTTAAATCTATAGCAAAAGCAGAAATATTTATAAATGTCTTATAAATGTAAAAATCATGCAGCTGTGCTTTTCTGAATGTCAAATAAAAGAAAAAAACAGCTAATTAAATGAGCTCAGTGTTATCAGGTGTTGTCACTGATTAGGAATCTGGTTGGAACAAAAACCTGCAGCCACAGGGGGTCCCCAGGACCGAGTTTGAGAAACACTGCACTAGAGGATGGTCTCAAAGCCCCCAACCCTTGACACAACTGCAATAGACTGTTCCACTTTCAAATAAATTGTTATACACCTCTTTTTCTTTCTTCTTTAGTAATTCTTTCTCTTTTTATTCCTCTCCTCACAGGTGAGCTTTGCTTTGTTTCTGACTCTGACACACCCGTGGAAGGTGGAGCAGCTCCTTTTCAACCTGGACTTGATGCTGCTTCCAGTGCAGCAACATTGCCACCAAGAAGCACAGAACTACTCTAGTATAGATAAATGTCTTTCTGGCAGTTCCCCCTGGTGGCACCCAGGTACCCCAACAGGGCCGCCCATTGAGACCACAGTTCCAATTCTGCCCAGCAGGTGCACAACTAGAAGCTCCACCAGATGGATGCTGCCACCCAGCGTAAAATGGTCAACACATGTCTCCAGGAAGTCATCTTCCACTGTCCTTCCATTATGAAAGCTTACTGGCCAGGTAAGGGACCACCATCCATCCCAGCGAGGACGTCACTCTGACCTTTCCTTCTGTGAATGTGTATACTCTGTATGTGGCTTTTATATATAAAGTACACACACACACACACACTGAATGTATTATTAACTGATGGTTTGTAAAATGTATGGATATTGCAATAAAGTGACCACATACA
Organism: Polypterus senegalus; assembly: GCF_016835505.1. Taxonomy (NCBI): domain Eukaryota; kingdom Metazoa; phylum Chordata; class Cladistia; order Polypteriformes; family Polypteridae; genus Polypterus; species Polypterus senegalus. Next base: position 31,232,846 of record NC_053163.1, read on the forward strand.
CAATGTCACAAATGAGGACCGTCTACTTGTGATACAAAATTTCATTAGCCTTGTATGTTAGTTCACAGCAAAAGTGCTGATGATGACTTTATCAGTGGTGCTGTTGTAAAACTGTGGCAAAAATGAGTGGTATTCACTTATTGATAATTGATAGTCTCCTGGGTTCAACTCTACCCACCTCCTCAATGTCTGTCTGTATACACTTTGAACATTTTTTCTATGCCTCTGGAAGTTTTCCTCCGGGTACCCAATTCTTCCTCTCATACCACCAAAACACACACATTAGGTTAATTGGACCCAGCATCCAGTTCCTGGTCATGGTCAGTGTAGAGATAGCACGTGTCAGTGTGGATTTTCCTCCAGGTACCCCATTTTCTTCCCACATGCTTCTGCTCCCCTAGCTGTACCCATCTTATTCATTTTTCTGACTTTACTAACAAGAGTCAAAATTCCAACTAAGCACAAATGCAGATCTAGGGCTGGTACAACCTGCTGAGTTCTGTGAGGTTGTGGGCTTAGCTTAGATATTTCAGTAAAACAATTACCCTTTGTAATGGTAACTTAAAACGTATTAAGCTACAGGCAGAAATTTAGAAGTAAATGGAGTATAGAGTTTATATGTAATGTTTTTATTATTTAAATGATTATATTTTCATTTCTATTTATTGTCTTATAATTGAAACCATCATTACATATTATATTTTTGGAAAAACACTATCTTGAGTTGTTTAATTTTAAAATGAAACTGCTCATATCAGAGCATAAAACACTGCCTCTATATGCTTAGAATGGAGTTCACGTGTTATGATTTATGCTCAGTAAGTTTTTAAAGGTTAATATCATTACACAAATGCATTCACTGAGTTTTCTCATTAGCATGATTGTTTATTAAATCAAATACAGTATTTTAACCTGCTTTGGATAACAAAAGTCTGCCCATCATTTGCTAATATCCTTCATGTAGTGCCAAACATGGCATTCTGTTGAAGATGGTGTACACTGCGGGGTGTCAAACTCCAGTCCTGGAGGGCTGCAGTGGCTGCAGGTTTTCATTCTAACCATCTTCTTAATTAGTGACCAGTTTTTGATGCTAATTAACTTCTTTAGCCTTAGCTTTAATTAGCTTGACTCAGGCCCCTTAGTTGTGTTTTCCTTAATTAGCAGCCAGACATTAATGAGACATAAAGCAAGCAGGACATGACCAGCTCACCTGTACCCATCAAACAAAATCTGAAAATAAAGATGAAGATCTCAGTAAGGTTGATCCCTCAGGTTACCCAAACATTTTAGGAGTTCTTAGAAAAAAAACTGAATGTCAAGAGTTTTGGAAATGTCTGCTGTGGCAAAAAGAGAGTAGCAACAAGCCATGGAATTGAATAACAGGTTTAATTAACAGCAGGAATCCACTTCTCATTAAGGAACTGGTTGGAGTTTGAAGCCCCAATTTAGCTGGACATCTGTTGGCTCGTTTCATGTCTCGTTTCTGTTTGGCTGTCATTTGATGAAGAAAAGAATTGATTCAGAAGACTTAATGCTTAAAAACAGGGCTATTAAAATAGAGGGAAAAGAAGTTAATTAGCAGTGAATACTGGGCACTGATTAGGAAAAGGGTTAGAAAGAAAACCTGCACCCACTGCGGCCCTCCAGGCCTGGAGTTTGACACCTGTGGTGTACAGGAATGCACATTGAAAGTCAGAAGGGATTTTACATCAGAATTTTACTACAGCTGTGGCCAGTTCACTAACTAGCTTTGGCAACATAATTTACTTCTTTTCAATAGTACACTCTTCCCTTTTTTGAAAGTTTTATTAAGTGTGTAAATTACTTTAAGAAATTTAGCTTTTTATTTTTCAGAATGGGGGAAAATTGTCAAAATGGGGGAAATTGCTGTGCTGACAGGGATTTTGACTGCAGCCCCTGGCAACCCTACACAGGACTTTTCAGGACTTAAGCACATGTTGTACTCTGATAGACTTAGAGAATGGAACCTGTTCAATCTCGAGCAGATTAGCCAGCGTATTGACCATAATCCAGGTTTTCAAAATCCCCATTGATAAATGCATGTTTCACCCTGTGGCTAGGTCTACTTTAAGGACACCAGTGCAAATTATGGGTAAGAACATTTAGGACTGAAGCCAGGAAGTACTTCTTTACACCAAGAGCTGTGGGAATCTGGAACAAACTACTGAGACATGTAGTTGAAGCAGAGACTTTGACAACCTTTAGGAAAGTGTCTGGATGAGACATTGAGACAGCTTAGCCGTTAGCTAAATAAAAAAGCTTGATGGACTGAGTGGTCTTCTCTCATTTGTCGAATTTCTTGTGTTCTTATGCACAGAAAGTGCTTGATGGACGTGCACATTAAATGCTTGCAGGTTATGTTGACTGGCGACTCTAAATTAGCCCTGGGCTATCTTATGAATCCAGCATCCTGGAATCATATCCTATGCCATTTAAATTTGCATGTTCTCTCTTATCCATATAGAACAAGGTGCTCCTGTTCATCTGGAGATTCAATCTGTACCTGATTGTTGAGCCTAACAGCATTCAACAATATTCATATATTGGTTGTTTAAACCACACATTTATATCTTCCAGACTTGTGCCATTATACCGCTCCACTATCGATACATTTATTTTAAAAAATACTTCTTAATTGAATACTTAATGTATTTACTGGGTATTTGTGCATTTTTGGTTGCTGTTGTAACTCTGCAATTTCCATTGGAAAGTATTTATTTGTCATATAGTGCCATACATATCTATGAATATATGGATCGATCGATCGATCGTCGCACCGCACCGGCTGGATTTACTTTGACGTTACTTACCCGCGTTAACTAAAAGGGGCGTGCCTGAGCGCTCAGGCGGAAATGCGTCACAACGAAGCGACTTTCTTCTGTGAATGACGGTCACCACCACGATCTTAACTTTAAAAAGTAGACAGCTTTAATGTGACTATTAATTGGCGTGAAAATAAACAGAAATATAGAGGTTTCCGCAATTTTAAGTAACTATGAAGCAGCATAAAAATACATGGCGTGCAGTAGTTGTCTTTAAATAGGGAATTAAAAAGGGAGGCTTGAGAGATTAAGAATATTTACCTGTGACCCTTTTTAAGTAGCTGTGTAAGTATAACACGGAGGCTATGGCGTGTGTGGCGCCTTCCTCCGCCTTTAAGGAACAGCTGTCCTCCAGCATCGAGCGGGAACTGAGCGCGACTTCACGAGCCGTTCTTGGCACCCTGTCGGAATTTACCAATGGCGATTTTTCTGTTTTCCAAGCTGAAAGAGATAAGCGACAGCACGTTTCTCTACAAAGGAGAGCAGAGACGGAAAACTACATTTCCTTAATCAATGAGGAGGCAGCGAAAGCGGCTGCGGATGTCATCATGAAGAACTTCAGTGGGATAGTCACGCTGATGGAAGAAGCGGTGAAGGCGGCAGCGCAGATCATCACCACGCAGCTGACAAGCCTCGTGGATAAAAGATTCGCCGACTTTCAGCTTGAAATGTTCGGGAAAGATAAAGAGATTGAGAATCTGAAGTTGCAGCTGGACATCTGCCGGAGTGACTTGAGCGCTGTGCTTGACCACCACAGCTCGACAGGCGGGGCGATCGCCGCGTGGAGATCGAGTGAAGCGGCGAGGGGGAGAGGTAAGGAGGCCTGTTGTGTTAGTGTCGTAAGAGAAAGCGGGCTGATGTGTTTCATCTTCTGCAATGGCGAGTAAACATGCCTCGGGAAACCGTGTTACTTGTGATGTATCCAGGGCTACATTTTGAGGCCAGGTTATAGACAAATATTTTTTTTCCAACATCACAGATGGGGACGAAGCGATTTAGGTTTTTTTTTAATGAAATGCAAGTATCACTGCACTTTGGACTTTAACGCTACCTCGGCTCAAAGCAAGAACCAACTCCCCACCTGCCACACCGCATGCACTGCAGAGCAGGTTATCCGCCTGACGCTAAAGCATTTTTTCACCCGACCAGTACCTGATTGGGAGACCATCAACAGGGGCACTCGGGTACTGTCGTAGAGGTCAACAGTGGCAGTAGGTTTTCGCCTTAACCAGTTTCTTAAGTTGGGCCCATTTATTTACTAATAAAAGTTGTATTTTTTTGAGGGTGGGGCTTAGTTTTAGTTGCTTTGCATATGACAATTCAGAACCCTTAATTGTCAATTTGTTTGTAGTACTAGGGCGTTGTACCGTGTTAGCCATTATGAATGTAGTGACAAGACAAGTAAAATGACACATTTTATTGGCTGACTAAAAAGATTACTATATGCAGGCTTTCGATGCAACTCATGCCCCTTCTTCAGGCAAGATGTAATCAATTACTGTACAATCGATTACATCACCCCTGAAGAAGGGGCCTGAGTTGCCTGGAAAGCTTGCATATTGTAATCTCATTTTAGTTAGCCAATAAAAGATGTCATTTTACTTGACTTGTCAATTTTGTTTTAATTGTTGCCTGATTTCTTAATCAGCCGTCGGTTACTAATGAGCAAATGACATGCTTCCATTTAAACCTGCATTATCCATCATGATGCACCTGTGCTAATAAAATGTTTTGAAATAAATGAGCGAGAGAAAAGGACATATCGATGAAGATCTCAGAAAGCACAAAACAGATAATTAAACCCAAGGGGAAATTCACATAATCCAGCAGCAGTATACTGATACAAATTACAATATTAAATTAAAGAGTAATAAAAATGCATGTAAAAGCAGACAATAACTTTGAATAATGTTAACGTTTACCCACCTGGGTGGAACTGAAGAGTCGCATAGTGTGGTGGAGGAACGATCTCCTCAGTCTGTCAGTGGAGCAGGACGGTGACAGCAGTCTGTCGCTGAAGCTGCTCCTCTGTCTGCAGATGACACTGTTCAGTGGATGCAGTGAATTCGCCATGATTGACAGGAGTTTGCTTTGGAAGAATGAAAGCACTAACAAGTTATATAATACTAAGGTTCATTATCTGTTAGGCCTGGCTTCTAATTATGAAAGTGTTTGGGATGAAAACCTATAGCCACTGCAGGCATACAGGACTGGACTCGAGTATCCTGATCTAGGGCTGCTGATGCTCGCTTTAAATGATATTTAGAGCTGCTGTCAATTTTAGTTGTTCATATTCAATTTGCAAATGCAGTATATGATGTGCCTCATCAGTCCAACAATCTTCTACACTTGGTGTAAAGTATAGACATCAGCACACCAGCTGTTCTCAAAACGTGGAAGCCTTGAGCATAGACTCAGTTGCTACTTCAAGGCACTAAAGGAGGAGAGAACTGCTGGCGATATGAACAAGTATTGAAGGTAATTGCAAAACATCAAAGCAGAAATAGATTAGAGCAAGCGGCCTCAATCCATAACACAGGCTATCACCTTCATCTGAGCTGAAAACAGTCACCAGCCTCTGCAAAGAGGATCTCCAAATGTGTTGTTTGGCAGCATCACACTCTCCACACTGACCCTTAACACCGGTACACACCACAGGTTAGTGTTGTTGGCCTCTATTTACTACATGTTCACCCCAAACTGTGTAGCCAAAAGCAGTTCCAACTCCATCATTATATTTCTTGGTGACGCCAACATCATAGACCTCATTAGCAACAATGATGGCTTACAGTAAAGAGCTTTACCTGCTGAGACTGTGGCACCAGGACAACAAAGTCACTTTTGATATCTGCAAAACCAAAGACCTGTCATAAACATCAGGAAGCAGATGACAGACAACAGTGCCGTCTGCATCAGAGGGGATTCTGGGGATTGGGTGAGCAGCTTTCATTTTCTTGATGTATCCATCACTGACTTCTTGGGTATTGTCCAGGAGACTCACCAACAGCTGTGGAAATTGCAGATTTTTCATAAACTTCCACAGGTTCACAGTGGACTTCATCCACACCAGCAGTATCGAATCCCGTTACAGTACCTACACCACTCGGGAATGTAAAGTGGGTATGAAGGTGGTACAGAATGTTACGAACACCCAGCTGCCTTTTCTTTAGGACATATATAACCCTTACTGCTTTAGAAAGGCAAACAAGATCATTAAAGGCCTAAGCTATCATGTACAGCCAATTTTATAACACCTTCCATTGGGTACACTGTACAAGGTCATTGGCACTCACACCAGCAAGTTCAAGGTTTTTAGTTTGTTGCATGCAAAACTGTATAGGAGTGTAAGATACAGCGAAATGATTTTTGTTTTCTTGTCCCCCTAGTAGATTCTAGACTCTGCCTATAGAAAAAGCTAATACTAATGTAACACCATAAAATACAATATAGCAATAGCAGAAAAATCTAAAGAAATAGCAACACAAAAATCTAATGGTATTTACTTAACAATCTGATATCATATAGATAGAAACTCTTACAGAATTTAAGTTTTTTTTAGACTACAGAGGTGTCTGCCTGACTTTATCAGCGTTTAAAGTTTATTTCTGGGATGACTGGAGTCTTGAATGTCCTGGGAGACTTGACCACGTACTGCCTGATGAAGATACCTTGTAGAGCTGGAGTGCCAGTACTCCACTCAACTAGGCACACATCCCTCTGTAGTGGTTTCCGCACATGGATAGTGCAGTTCCGAAACCAGGCAGGGATACACACGGTGTGGATGCTGTCCATGGCTGCAGATTAAACAATCTGTAGAAATATGGAGAGGCTGATTTGGGGCACGGAGTGGAATTTAAAACTTCCTCAACTGCTTAAGGTTGTAAAAGGCTGTGTGTGGCTTTGCTGATACGGTCTCTATGTGTGGTCCATATCATTTCCTCAGCATTATGAACCCTGAGGTATTTAAAACTGCTTACCTTCTCCTTAGGGGTACTGTTGATAACGAGAGGGTTATAATCCCTCTTGAAGTCAGTGGCCATCTCATTGGTCTTGCTGACATTACGGTCTGCCATCTGATTGTTTGCTTATTTATCAGTCAATTATAACAGAAAACATTATAACATAAAAAGTGTTTATATACCAAATACTTGCAAGTATATTTTATATAATTTTGTATGTATATATACCAAAATATGCAGGCCCCTTCACTTTTTTTCACATTTTATTTTACATCCTTCTGCTAAAATCTTTTAAATTATTATTTTTTTCCTCTCCATGCAACACTGTGCAACCCAGAATGATGAAGTGAAAACAGGATTTTAAAAATAAAAGACTAAAATATCACATTGACATTTAGTTCTTTTGCCTTAACATTTGAACATTTGCTTGGGTGCATCCCATTCCATTAATCATTGTTGAAATATTTAGAGTCCACCTATGGTCAGTTCAGTTGATTAGACATGATGGTACTTGTGTACTAAATGGACAGCACGGACGGCTAGCACCCTTTTCTGTTATCATGACACAAATCAGATTTTTGTTTTTAACATTAGGCACCCAAAGGGGACATTAACATTAGGGACCTATAGGCAACTGTATTCCACCCCCACTAACTTTAAGGTTAGTATTTGTGGTTGGGGTAGGTCAGTCTAATAATTAATTAAAACTACAAAAATTATGCAACCTGGGGCGCCTCCCCCATGAAGCCCAACACTAGAATGGCTAGGAACTGCCGTCCGTGTGGTCCGTTTAGTACACAAGTACTGACATAATTAGGAAAGCCTTATACTAGTCTATAAAAGACCCCAAAGTTGACCATCGGGATGTATCAGAGCAAAACCCAAGCCTTGAGGTCAAAGGAAGTGCCTGCAGAGGTCCTGTCCAGTCAGTCCAGGGTTGGGCAAAGTCAGTCCTGGAGGGCCACAGTGGTGGCAGGTTTTTGTTCCAACCCAGTTGCTTAATTAGAAAATAATCCTTGCCAATAATTTAATTTCATGACTTGTTAATGCTTTAAATCTGCCATGTCAGGCCATTCTCATATCCTAGATTTTGTTACCTTTCTAAGGATATCGTCCAAATTATTTGAAGTCTAAAACTGAGGAGTATTTACTTTTTTCTCTTCACTTTCCTTCTAAGAATTTAATTAAGCCAAATAGTGCACATTAAATACACACAGATATAAATGGAAACAAGTTAAATGGAGAAATGCTAGTTTCTTTTGTCATTTGCATCTTATTGCTAATAAGGAGTAATTAAAAAACAAGAATACAGCTGTTTAAGACTAAAATAGGCTATAAGGGTTCAAAATCGTAATGAGCGAGACAACTAAAATGAAGTGTTGCTTGAGCAATAAGTGCTTCTGATTAAGCAACTGGGATAGAACAAAAACCTGCAGCCACTGCGGCCCTCCAGAAATGACTTTGCCCACCCCTGGTCTAACCTAAGATTATAATGCAAGTTATACACTGAGAGGATATAAAATTGAAAAAAGTGTATAAACTTAAGACAAAATGCGTAGAACTAAAATATGAAGCAGTATTTCATGGAATTGCTCTGTTTAATTTATACATTTGATTAAAGTTTGCCATAACTTGATTGAGCAAAACCTGCAGCTAACTGTGGGTTTTTATCAAAATGTCTGCCGTCACAAAATGGCCATTTCTGTCTCTTCAGGATGATATATTGTATTATTTCCACTGTTCTCAGGAAGCATGCAAGTAAGAATCTCTTTGTCCCATGTAGTATATACACAACAATAGACTTGATCATATCTTGACAGCATTGGACAGGAGGGAGTAATATATTCTGAAGGGGATACCTGATTAACACGGGCCCACTTGTGACCATGCCCACACTCCTGCACATTGATTTAATTCTCACTCAGGCTGCATTGCATTTAGACTCTGTATGGTCGTCCTTTGCTTTTCGAGATACTCCAGTTTATTGCTATATTCTAAAAACAAGTGTTGGGTCAATTAGCTGTATGATGCAGTCCAGTGTTAGCGCTCTTGTTATGGGCATTGCAGCTAGAAAGTCTCCTGTCCACTGCCATGACCCTCTGATGTAATACGTAGGTTTAAAAAATGAAACGGTGTCTGACATATCCCACTTAGAATGTTGTGACTTAATAAAATGATGCTTCTTTACTTTTTTGGATTAAATGTTGCCATTATTTATGTCATACGTTAAAGAAAGTTGTCCAGATAGATTTGTAACATCTCTTGGATAGAATAGAACTTCTTTAAACTTACCTATTCATTTATTTTCCCAATTCACTTAGCTAGTGCCCAGTAGCATTAAGCCAAGGTATGATGTAGCCTAGCTCATTACAGACTGCAAACATTCTTCAGATTTATTTGTTGTTATACTGTATACAATATATGCAGTCCACATAAGTTGCCTCACATGAACACCATACTGTATTTACTGAACAGGTAGAGAAGCAAGGTTACGCTGGGTCAGGTTTGAGATAGTAAAATGAATTTTTGGTTTGTTGGTCCTCATCCTTATAAAATGTATGTGTAGCTAGTTTCTGCCAGGTTCTCAAGTTCAAGCTGGTACTGAGTTGGCAGGTTAGGGTTTAGCATTTAGACAAATGCTTAGCAAAAGAAAATCTACAGTCCAATAAAATTCATATTTAACATTTAGAGGGAATTTAAAAAAGAGCAAATTGCATACAAAAAAATTATCAGAAAACGTTTCATCACACACACACATCCAGAGTAGGTTTCCCTCACTACGCTACTGTGAAGTCTTAGGTTCTCTTATGTTATGCTTCAGTTACATTGTATATATGAGTTGCATTACTTTTCCAGCTACAACTACAGTTATGGGATAAAGATTATGATTTGAAACTGTTGGCTTCACCATTCCTTGTTAACTGCAGCACTGAACAAAGACTGAATGTCCTCAAAGTAAGAAAATAAGTTAGAACCTTTCATTATCTGTATATGGACAGTCATTATAATATGACTTAGGAAAATACTTATACAGGGTGAAGCAGAAATAACTCCCACATTTTGAAAAATCACTGTGGGGTTCCCAAAGCAGGTAGAGGGGTGCGGTCCGTTCCGTTAGGTACGGTACATAATAAAGTTTTCAGTCGTCGCCATGCACTTCCAAGAACGGCTCCAAATGTGTATCAGCCGTCAAGGCCACCATTTGGACAATATAAATTTTAAAACATAAAGTAAAAAAACTTTTTTATATCTACATTTGGGAAGTAAAAAGTGTTTGGTGATACCTCTTAGCATTTGAAATGTGGTAGTTATTTCTGCCGCACCCTGTATTAACATAGCATTGACTTAATAAAAATGGCTAGTACAATATGTTTAAAAAATCCTTTTTAGAAGCACTGTTTAACTTTTATTGTGCTTAAAACTTGTTTTATATTTAATGCAGATAAAGAAGACGCTGCTCTTCATAGCGCTGCAGTGTCTCACAGTGAAATGATTCACATAGAAGAGGACATATTAAATTGGGAGTCCTGTATTCCAGTCCAAGGATCTTCGAAACAGGGCACTGCAGTCAGTGAGCAGATTATTTGCAACACTGATGATAAGGATGTTAAACCAGAAACTGCTATGCTGATAAAAGGTGGATCAAGACAAGGTCCAGTGCAGATTAAAAATGAAGTGTGCGATCAGGAGTCTGCCCACTATAATTCCATTAACTGTGAGTCGGAGTCTACTGGGCTGTCGGAGAGGCAGTGCTTGAAGTCTGCTTCTGAGCATAGCTGGCCAGTAATGGAAGAGATGGTTAAAACTGCATCTAGTCAGAGAACACCGCTTAGTCCTCAGCTGCCATCTTCAAGCATTGAGCAGTGTACATCTGAATCGCTGCAGTGGGACAGAGACATAAGTGAGGATAACTCTTCTGGAAGAGAACAGAATGGAAAACCACCTTCTGATGAAAGCCTACCTCGATCAAGTAAGTTAATAAATTGTGTTAAAATGATTATTCCACTGATGGTGTGGTTTAAACCTTTGACTTTTTATAACCTTTTTATAACAAATCGTAAAGCAGTTAAAAGTAAAACCCACAAAGTATTTTGTTTATCTGGCATGCTGACAGTGTGATTAGTCTTGCTACATCACAAAGTTTATACATTTTTCCCCATGTCCAAATGTTTTTTTTTTTTCTTCAGATACCCTTATTTCATCCCCCTGTGAAGTTTGACTAGTGGGTAAATCTAAACTGATCTTATATGTGAAAATCTGAGCCTTGTCATGATCTGCCATTTTATCTAAGCCAGGCCTATACTTCAGTTTTTGAAGGCTGCCGTGTTTATCTTCTTCCCATCCAAACCCTGTGATAAGAATACTAGTTCCAAAAATGTATAAATGGTAATTCATCTTGATGGGTTCCTGAAGTCATTGTGGTCGACTTGCAAGAATATTTTTGGAACCATTAATTTGTGAGTAAAATATTCAAAAAGTGAATTGCAAAGAAACCACTTACACTGTATGTTCACATGCATGGATAGACAGATGTTTCTTCCTTGAGCAGAATTAAACTTTCCTTCTCAGATACAGCCCCACTTGTGCTAAAATATGCTTGCATTCTTACTTGAGTCCCAACCACCACTTACAGAATTAATTTGTATTCCTAACTATTTAAAAAGACAATGTTATGGTATTCAAAAGACAAAAGTAAAACCAGACATTTATAAGTGTTGTAGATAAGGGCAACCATCTGCCATTTACTTGTGTAAAAGTTCTAATACGTCTTTAGCCACTGTTTCAAAAGAAGACATAAACTGGAATGGAATGATACTTCTAGGGTTTAGGAGAAGTACTGAAAAAACAGACCTCTGCCTAATACATCTGTAGATCCTGGAGGAGAGGAACATCTGAAGCTGAAGGCAGTCAGTTAAAGTCAAGTCAAAAATATTAAAAGGCTAATTCTGGATGTGTAAAATCAATATCTAAAATGCATGAATGTTGTATTGTGTATTTGGTGTAATGTTACACTGAAATTGCCACAAAGTAAACCACCATTCTTGGATGTTCGGCTGTACAATACAATTTATTTTTGTATAGCCCAAAATCACACAAGAAGTGCCACAATGGGCTTTAACAGGCCCTGCCTCTTGACAGCCCCCCGGCCTTGACTCTCCAAGAAGACAAGGAAAAACCCTAGTAGGGGAAAAAATGGAAGAAACCTTAGGAAAGGCAGTTCAAAAAGAGACCCCTGTCCAGGTAGGTTGGGTGTGCAGTGGGTGTGATAAAGAAGGGGGCTGCCAGTTTTTGCTTTAAAATAAGATTCTTGTAATATATTTGAGTTACATTTTGCTACTGAGTTTGAATGTCACATGCCATCCTCTAAGTTCAGGCAGTGCACAATGGGGCTATTTTGCATTTTGAATGCCCCCTTTAGAGCAGATATTTTATCCTTGTACCCTGGCCAGAGATGTTTTCCTTAAAGTTTTGTATCAAGCGTTCATGTCCTCTTTTGAGAACCAATGTGTAAATGGAGGAGCTAGACTCACCTGTGTTTGCATTATATTGCTTCATAGGCTAATGTTACACAAATAACATTTTATTGTATGAATTATTTTCTAATAACATATTTAGAATGTAAACAATTTTGTGTAGCACTTAAATGCTGTAATTGTTTTTTGGTCACTTGTATTATCAGTGTCTGTTTAGATAGATAGATACTTTATTAATCCCAAGGGGAAATTCACATAATCCAGCAGCAGTATACTGATACAAAGAAACAATATTAAATTAAATAATAATAAAAATGAAAAGAATTAAAATAAAATTAATGTTCGCATTTACTCCCCCGGGTGGAATTGAAGAGTTGCATAGTGTGGGGGAGGAACGATCTCCTCAGTCTGTCAGTAAAGCAGGACGGTGACAAAAGTCTGTCACTGAAGCTACTCCTCTGTCTGGAGATGACACTGTTAAGTGGATGCAATGGATTCTTCATGATTGACAGGAGTTTGCTTAGTGCCCGTCGCTCTGCCACAGATGTTAAACTGTCCAACTTTAATCCTACAATAGAGCATGCCTTCTTAACAAGTTTGTCCAGGCGTGAGGCGTCTTTCATCTTTATGCTGCCACCCCAGCACACCACCGCGTAGAAGAGGGCACTCGCCACAACCGTCTGGTAGAACATCTGCAGCATCTTACTGCAGATGTTGAAGGATGACAACCTTCTCAGAAAGTATAGTCTGCTTTGACCTTTCTTACATAGAGCATCAGTATTGGCAGTCCAGTCCAATTTGTCATCCAGCTGCACTCCCAGATATTTATAGGTATGCACCCTCTGCACACAGTCACCTCTGATGATCACAGGGTCCATGAGTGGCCTAGGCCTCCTAAAATCCACCACCAGCTCCTTGGTCTTGCTGGTGTTAAGGTGTAAGTGGTTTGAGTCGCACCATTTAACAAAGTCTTTGATTAACTTTCTGTACTCCTCCTCCTGCCCACTCCTGATGCAGCCCACAATAGCAGTGTCATCAGCGAACTTTTGCACGTGGCAGAACTCCGAGTCATATTGGAAGTCTGATGTACATAGATTGAACAGGACCGGAGAAAGTACAGTCCCCTGCGGCGCCCTGTATTGCTGCACACAATGTCAGACCTGCAGTTCCCTAGACGCACATATTGAGGTCTGTCTGTAAGATAGTCCACAATCCATGCCACAAGGTGTGAATCTACTCCCATCTCAGTCAGCTTGTCCCTAAGGAGCAGAGATTGGATGGTGTTGAAGGCGCTAGAGAAGTCCAAAAACATAATTCTTACAGCACTACTGCCTCTGTCCAGGTGGGAGAGGGATCGATGAAGCATATAGATGATGGCATCCTCCGCTCCCACCTTCTCCTGGTATGCGAACTGCAGAGGGTCGAGGCGTGATGGACCTGTGGCCTCAGGTGGTGAAGCAGCAGCCGCTCCATGGTCTTCATCAGATGTGACGTCAGAGCAACAGGCCGGAAGTCATTCAGCTCACTAGGACGTGATACCTTTGGGACAGGAGTGATACAAGATGTTTTCCAAAGCCTTGGGACTCTCCCCTGTTCCAGGCTCAGGTTGAAGATGCGCTGTAGAGGACTCCCCAGTTCCAACGCACAGGCCTTCAGCAATCGTGGCGATACACCATCTGGACCCGCTGCTTTTTTTTGTTTATGATTCACAGTAAAACTTTATTATGCAAGATTATATTTAATAGTCTCAACTCGTGTGTTGCTGGACACCTTAGATGGGTCGTCCGCTTAAGCTAAAATAAATAAATAAATAAATACACACTCATTTTAATATTTTTGGGGGCTACTGATTATAGATTTTAGTTGTGCACCCAATGAAAAGGACATTTTGCTCCTGCTTAGTGAGGAATTGAAATGACTGACATTAAGGGCAGCATGTAGCTCAGTCGGTAGAGCGGGTTGTCCAGCAATCGGAGGGTCGCAGGTTCAATCCTGGCTCCCGGCATGAGAATGCAGCTGCTGTGTCCTTGGGCAAGACACTTAACCTACCTTGCCTGCTGGTGGTGGTTGGAAGGATTGGTGGTGCCAGTGTTTGGCAGCCTCACTTCTGTCAGTGTGCCCCAGGGCAGCTGTGGCTACATAGTAGCTTATCATCACCAGCGTATAATGTGTGTGTGAATGGGTGAATGACTGTTGTGTTGTAAAGCGCCTAGGGGGGTTCTTGAACTCTAGTTAGGCGCTATATCAAATACAGGCCATTTACCATTTTTACCATTAATTCCAGTTATGAGCAGATGTCACCCTGTTACACACTGCACACTTTCTTAAGAAAGCCAATGATCATGAACAAGTTATTCAAATGTCCCGTAGCATCGCCTACTGTACACACTTCCAATTATGTGTTAACATCACAAGAGTCACCCCAGAAACCTAAACCAGTGATGAATGTTAAAAGGACTTAAGGCTCAGATTACCGGAGGTATTTATTTTATGTGGAGCTACCAAACAAATCATGAAGCCTTCATACTGTATATAAAGACGCTTGGAAACATAAAGCATGATATTTACAGAAGTAAATTGTTTGATGTTTTTAGAGAAAAAAAAATGTAAACCTTGAGGCTTCATGAAAAACAATTTAGTGTTTGTACAACAAGCCAGAAGGCACATAGGGTATCATCTAATTGTATAAGAAATTGGCAAATCTAAGAAAGCTTACACTATTGAAGAATGGCTCTTCTTGCTTCCTGCAAAATAAATTATATTGCTCTGTGTGCTTTCTTTGCCAACCTCTGATTTAAACAAACTTTTGAAAACCAGATAAAGCCCAAGTTACAATTAAAAAAAAAAAAAAAAAAGTCACTAAATTTGATTCAGTATTAAACAATTGTGTCAAATTATTTTTGGATGCCGACCCTGTCTATTTCATTTGTTATATACACTGTATTTAAATGTTGAATATATGCTTACTGTTTTTTGTTAATACATGCCATTTAAGGAAAAATGTTAGCTAGTTTAAAATTACTGCTAATAAAGGGCCATCATTGAACAAAAATAGAAAAGGTGTGGATGCATGGACAAAAACGTGAAGAACCCCCTGGTCTAGAGCAGTCATTTTGTGCAGTAATGCACTTTTATTGCACAGTGTATGCTTAAAGAAACCTGTGGTTTATTGCAGTGGTTTCTTGGGAAAACACCAGTAGCCTCAGGTTTTAATCCCAACCATTTTCAAAAATCAACGAGTTAGTCCTAATACTAATCGATTTAATTGTTTTGTTTACAGGCCTTTTTCTTCTTATTTTGCATTCACAAAAATGTGCTAGTCTTGTATTATATGTACAAGAAATTCAGTAATATATGGGGTTGCTGTGTTCATTTTTATGTAGCTTAAAATCAGTTATTTCTCTTGGGTTTTCTTTGGGTGTATTCCATTCATGTCATATAAAAAAATGTTTTGCAAAAAAAGAAATCTATGGAGTTGTTTGCTGTAGCTTTAAATGTATAAGATTCTTTTACTATTTTATTCTGTGAGTTTTGCTTGCTTAACTGTATCAAAATACTAATTAGTGGCAAGCAGTGGAGATGCTGATGCTAATGAAATTGAATGCTACTGCATTATCATTCATTTATGTCCTAATCACTAAGAAAAGACTTAAATAAGCAGAATATTAATGAGCAAAATCTCAAATAATTCAATTAGCAGATATGCCACATGCATTTCAGAAGAGGTCATCCACCTGAAGCTAAGCGTGTTTGGCCCCAGGCAGTAGTTGAATGGGAGACCATTTAGGAAAAGCATGTACTGCAGCTGAAGGATTTGTTGGTTAGACCGGCAGGGGACGCTTACCCAGTGGTCTGAATGTGGATCCCTGTGCCCCCTTGCAGTAATGGAGACACTGTGCTGTTAAAATGGTGCCATCCGGATGAGGTGTAAAACCAAAGTCCCAACTCTCTGTGGTCATTAAAAATCCCTGGGCATCCTTCTTAAAGAGAAGGTGTATCCTGATGTCCAGGCTAAATGCCCTCCATGGCCTAATCGTTCTGGCTTCGTAATCATATCCTGTCTCTAACTGGCAATCTCTCTCTCTCTCTCTCTCTCTTACCACTTCACCACCTAATGTGTAGAGAGTATACTGGTGCAAACATGGCTGCTGTTGCATCATCCAGGTGGATGCTACACATTAGTGGTGGTTGAAATGGCTCCCCAGTCGCTATGAAAATCGCTTTGAGTAGTAAGAAAAGTAGTAACAAGAATGTAGCAATCTCTGGATTAAGACAGAAGAGGGCAGAAACTGGGAAATAACACTTTGCTCCATGAAGACAGGAGTCCAGTTAAAAGCAGATTTTTTTGAGATGGACACCTACACTTATGGTGTTTGACTTTACATTGATTTAACCCTTTTTTTTACCAGATTGCACACAAATGAATGTAGCTCTAAAATAGCCTCTCTGCTTCAACATTTGCTGTCATTTTCACCTGTGTTTGTACTGCTTGTCACTTCTTCTTCTTCCTTTGGCTGCTCCTGTGTGTGGTTGCCATAGCGGATTATCTTTTTCCATATCTTCCTGTTTTCTTGCTCTGTCACACCCATCACCTGCATGTCCTCTCTCACCACAGTAAAAGTTGAAATAAAAAAAAAATGTAAAAGTGAGTTAAGTATTAAGCTATGGCACATATACAAATCTGAATTTCTTTTGTGTATAAATATCATACTGCCACAGTTGTCTGACTGCAACATATGTGAAAAAAGGCCAGCCAATGAAACATTTAGGTAATCAGACATACTGTACTTGTGATCTGGGATTTGTGAAACTGGTTGGAATAAAAAGCTGCAGCCCCAGTGGTGTCCCAGGACTGAACTTTAGAACCACTAATTTAAAACAATTGCTTCAGTTTTAGAAAGGAGTGTCATTTCTTCATTGTGATTTGCGTAATATTTACCATCTCTCTCCCTCTCTCTCTCTCTACCCTCAAAGCAAATTTCCGAAAACCCAGAAGTCCCTTTCTGTCTGCATTCTCCCAGGCCCCTCAGTATGAGCTCCACCAGACCTGGCATGAGCCTACACCTCAAAGTGAAAACATGAGAACAACAAAAGGTTTGTCCGATAGTGAAAAATACTCTCCACTAGAATGCAATGCTCCCCCTGTCACAAAGATGACTGGACCAGACGCTGTTGAAAGTGCTCCATGGATCCCATCTGTGCCTTCTTACCACTGCTCCATTTGTGCAAAGGACTTCAAACAGAAAACTCATTTTGAGGAACACAAGAAAGTTCATTCTGGAGAGAAATCCTATTGTTGTACTGAATGTGGAAAGAAATTTGTGAAGAGCGGCAGCTTTCTTCGACATCAGAGAAGTCACATGGTACAGAAGGCATATTGTAGCGAATGGGGGGAAAGCATTAACCAAGAGAACAGCCTGGGGCAACATCAGCAAAGTCATGCCAGGGAGAAGACCTATGGATGTAGTGAATGTGGAGAGAGATTCAGACAGAAAACCATGCTCCAACAACATCAGCTGCTTCACAACAGACAGAAGCCATACTGCTGCACAGTGTGCGGTAAAAGATACACCCAGAAAAACAGTCTAATGCAGCATCAGAGGATTCACACAGGGGAGAAACCATATTGTTGCAATGAATGTGGTAGGAGATTCATCCAGAAAATCCATCTCCTACAACATGAGAGGATTCACACCGGCGAAAGGCCATACAGTTGTACTGAATGTGGGAAAAGATTCATACAGAAGAGCAGTCTTTTGCACCATCAGAAAGTTCACAATGGAGGAAAGCCATATTGCTGCAATACATGTGGGGAGAAATTCACATTAAAGAGTAACCTTAATCAGCATCAGAGCATACATACTGGATCAAACCCGTATGTGATGCATTGACCCTAAAGACTCAAATCAAATATCTGGCCAAAAGTTTTTTTTGACAATGAGACATTCTACTGAAGTTGGAAAAATAACTTGCAAACCCTCGACGTGTATGAAGAGGTTAAAGAGAGAAGAGACCAAAGATTTAAAATGCAAAAAAAGATGCCTTTTATGTAAGTTGGTAAAGATACAAAGTAAATAACTTCCTTAAGTACCATGAGGCACCTCTACCTGTAAACTTAAGGTTATCCAGCAGACCGATTCCAATGTGGTGCCTGTTACCTTTCATTTCAGTTCATATTTGTAAATTAATTTACCTGGGTATTAGCTGGTTATTATTGCATTCTTTAAGCAAATTGTTGTTGTTGTTTTTTTTGTTTTGTTTTGTTTTTTTTTTCCGCAAATGCACTTAATTCTGTTCATAAGGTGTTCCTGGTGTAATCTGAAAATATGTGAGCAAGTTGCATCCCAGCCTTACAAATAAAGCTGAAGTCATATTACACAACTTCTAGTTGTGGGGTTTGTGAGATTTACCTACCAAGGTTGCTGATCGTGTTATGAGACCATGTCAGTTTAAATGACTGAAATCCGTTGGGCAACTCTACTTTACCGACCTGAATACTGTCCTTCTAGCTCAGTCATGCTCTTCCCTTTTTTGTGACGGCCAGTTGCATGCTGCTTGACAGTGCTGGCACTGTAAGGGTTAACAGCTATGGCGAGTTCATCTTCAATCTAAGTCGTTTTTCCCCATTTTGTCTTGGTATGTACAACATGAGATATCAGACAGACTAGCTTCTGTTCTGTTAATGAGGTCCAATGCCCTAATGTTCCTGATTCCTCGTTGCTGTATTATATTCCTTGTACTTCTGGATGAGCATTCATTGGTTGTCACCTCTCATGGACTCTGGGCCCACCCCTCTATGACTAAAGACAAATTCAGAGCTGTTTGATTTGTACCTGAGTGAAATACTGAGCATGCCACATTACGTGGCCGACTTTGTTGTGTACTTCATTTTCAAAGCCAGAGTGCTATACATGTTTCTGTACTATTATAGTGAAAAGAAAACAGAAAATCCCCAGTAAAATAGGTGGGTATTTTGGTCAGGATGGAGTCTTGTTTTGTGCCCAGTTTACCTGACTAATCCTTGGTATCCATGGACACTAAAATACAGATTAAGAGGGTTCAGAAAATGGATCGCCATTGTACAAGAACGCTGGAAAACATCACAAGATATCTAAAGATTAATGAAAGTACATTAGTTGTACTAAAGTGATTTTGAGCGACAACAGTAAAATGACATCCTCACTTCTGCAGCTACATGAGTGAGCTGGACTCGCATTTCCTAGCATACACAGCACTTGATCATGGACATGATACGATTTAGTTTGTAGCCTTACATTCCTATAAACCTTTACAATGTTTCAGGATAAAATTTTCAGCGCTCTGTTAATGTAAAGAATCGCACCTTTTTAGTGATAGCTGTATGATCTCACAATGCAAGTACAGGTTTGAATTTCAAATGAATAAACACCAATGAAATATACCATTTTTTTGTTTGAAATTATAACAATGTCTCTTATGACAAGTATGGCATTCTTTTCATATATCTATCTATCTATTCCCTTCAGTCACAATATTGTGCACAGTGTTGTTGGGAAGATGCTTACATATAAAACAACATGGAGGGATGCCGTGATAACGGAAATTGTAATCATTGAGTAAAGCAAATGGCAAATGCTGGCTTTTGATCTTAAAAACCAGTCAACATGTAAAAGTTATTATCTAAAGTTACTATAAAATGGTTTAATTCATAACCTCACAGCATCAATATTGTCGCATGAACAGTGAAATTCTTACTTGTGCTAATCAACATGCAACACACATCACCACTCTGAAGCTCTATCATGAGAGCCATTTTCAGCAACTAAAAGATAATAAAAATAATGTGTAGTAGGTTCCAAGAGGGAAATAAGCTTTTTGGTACTTTGTGTAGTTTTTGTGTAACAACTCCAGGCATTTAGATAATAAGGTATATAATTCTTATATATGCTGTTGAGATTGCTATTTACATTTTGTGAATGAGGAGACAATCAGGCATAAAAAGGAATTCCTATCCTATAATGCTTATTTTTAAGTAGATTGATAAAGACTATCAAAAATCATTCTGGTGCCCTTTAGTGATGCCAGGTTGAAAGTTAAGAAGCACTCGAGTGAGCCCCTCTTGCTGGTCAAGTAGTCTTGTATTCCTTCATCGCAGAAGGGGTGGAGTTAGAGGCGGGGCAGAAGTGACACCAGGCTTCTTCCTACTGCAGCTCCTCCATTCTAAAGAGGGGAATAGAAGCTGTGTGAACAAACATTTCACCCCCTTAAAACTGTCTGTGTAAGAGACCTGCCAATCCTGCATTTGCAAAAATGTATATTTCCACCTGCCGTGGAAACAAAACTACGCACCCACAAATAAATGTTTTCCTTGACACCTTCCTCAAATGAAAATGAACTGCAGCATAAGATGAAAACATTCAATCATGCAAATTCATTCGATTGCTTAATGTTTGCTTTAATTTACTGTTAAATTCCAGCCCTTTTTGACAAAATTATGATTTAAAGATACACGCTAGTGGCAGCTGCTGCCTTACGGGTTCTGGTGTGTGGTTCCTATGTGGCTGGGTACTCCAGTTTTCTCACCACATCCAAAAAGTGTAATATCAGGTTGATTGGTAACTCTAAACTGCCCCCCTGTGGGTGAGAGCGACTAGGCCCTACAATATACAGGCACCGCCACCTTCCAGGACTGGTTCCAGGATAATCTTCATTTTTTCACAAACATCAAGTACATCAAGCCTACAGTCTGATTCTCATTCAGCTTTTCTATGTGTGCATTTGTGTTACCATTTAGAAGGAGGAAAGAGTTTTGAAAATAATAAAATGCCCAAATACAAACCATTGTAAACAAGCTTCTTATTGTGTATTTATCAGCTTCCGGAATGTACAGATGATTTTGTCAGCACCTACAGGAATGGAATATCTATGTTTTTTTTGTTTTTTTAAATTACTTTTGAAATCTTCCTCATATTATTCAGGCCTTGCAGGTGAAGACCACCATTCAAGTTTTCTACATTTTGCAGTTTTGGTTTTTTTTTTCCCTCCAAAGCCTACAAAAATGCATCTGTAAACTGTGCACATTCTCCTGTTGATCATTCCAGTCAATTCCTAAAATGGGACTGGATTGATCAATAAAGACTTAGACAGGAATTACACCATTTCACTTTTAACATCATTGGACTTAGGCTTACAATCCCATATTGTAATTGGCAATCT